>NC_088419.1:88366970-88561970 GCF_034236695.1 Oncorhynchus nerka | reverse complement strand
ATCTCCTCCTCATGGACTGCAACCATATTTGCCAGTTCTTTCTGTGAGATGTTACCCCACTCTTCCACCAAGGCACCTGCAAGTTCCCGGATATTTCTGGGGGGAATGGTCCTAGCCCTCACCTTCCGATCCAATAGGTCCCAGACGTGCTCAATGGGATTGAGATCCGGACTCTTCGCTGGCCATGGCAGAACACTGACAATACTGTCTTGCAGGAAATCACGCACAGAACGAGCAGTATGGCTGATGGCATTGTCATGCTGGAGAGTCATGTCAGGATGAGACTTCAGGAAGGGTACCACATGAGGGAGGAGGATGTCTTCCCTGTAACGCACAGCGTTGAGATTGCCTGCAATGACAACAAGCTCAGCCCGATGATGCTGTGACACACCGCCCCAGACCATGACAGACCCTCCACCTCCAAACTGATCCCGCTCCAGAGTACAGGCCGCGGTGTAACGCTCATTCCATTCGACGATAAACGAGAATCCGACCATCACAACTGGTGAGACAAAACCCTGACTTGGCAGTGAAGAGCACTTTTTTCCAGTCCTGTCTGGTCCAGCGACGGTAGGTTTGTGCCCATAGTCGACGCTAACCGATCGCTGCAGCTGTACATAAGTCCATCTGTAAATAGCCCATCCAATCTACCTACCTCATCCCCATACTGTTTTTATTTACTTTTCTGCTCTTTTGCACACCAGTATTTCTACTTGCACATCCTCATCTGCTCATCTATCCCTCCAGTGTTAATTTGCTAAACTGTAATTACCTCACTACTATGGCCTATTTATTGCCTTACCTCCTTACTCCATTTGCACACACCATATATAGATTTTTTCTATTGTGTTATTGACTGTACGCTTGTTTATTCCATGTGTAACTCTGTGTTGTTGTTTGTGTCACACTGCTTTGCTTTATCTTAGCCAGGTCGCAGTTGTAAATGAGAACTTGTTCTCAACTAACCTACCTGGTTAAATAATGGTGAAATAATATTAAAAATGTCATCAATAAATAGAATAATAAACATTATTTAGCAACGGGATGGTTTTCTTCTTCTCCTGGAGAATTGTTGCCAATTTTATTTATTGGCTATTCTAACTTTATTATTTTGGGGCCAAAAGCCGGCTATTACCGACTAACGGAAAACCCTGGTGTGTGTTAGCGTGTGTGTGTGTGTTAGCGTGTGCGTTTCCAACCTGGTCTGTGTAGTCCTGGGGGAAGCTCCACCGCACGGTAGGATCTGGAGGTAATTGACAGACAGCATTAATCAGTGGTGAGAAACACAGTCTTCGCAGCGCTGCCTCAGAACACATACATATTAATGAGAGGGGTGGGGGCCGCCAGTCAGCACACACACATTCAGATAGTAATACACACACACACACACACACACACATTCAGATAGTAATACACACACACACATTCAGATAGTAATACACACACACACACATTCAGATAGTAATACACACACACACACACATTCAGATAGTAATACACACACCGAACACTGTGGAGAGACAGAGGATGTGGATCTCCAATATGCTAATGTATCTCCTCCATGTAGATATGATGTGATATTATACCCCACATCATCCCTGCTTGGGCGTGTGGAAATCAGACCTGCACGTACAGTCATTTACAACACACGTGTGTTTGCCGTAGATGGAGAGAGAATTGGCAGTGGTGAATTATGCTGGTGCAAAGGCCTCATGGTGGTCTTGGTATTCATTTCTAAACATTAAGTAACACTGCCATGTATTTACACGAGAACATCTAGAATCCACAGCAAGTGGAGTGATTTTTGTTATTCCGCTTGTGTGATAACAACAAACATCACTCCATCATCTCCATTACTCGCAATTACAAAGTGACAGTACAATATGTAACAATATGACAGTACTATCTAGCAGATGTGGTAATTAGGCCTACAGTTTTACCACAGAGTGGCCGAGACCAAGCAACAATATGACAGTACTATCTAGCAGATGTGGTAATTAGGCCTACAGTTTTACCACAGAGTGGCCGAGACCAAGCAACAATATGACAGTACTATCTAGCAGATGTGGTAATTAGGCCTACAGTTTTACCACAGAGTGGCCGAGACCAAGCAACAATATGACAGTACTATCTAGCAGATGTGGTAATTAGGCCTACAGTTTTACCAGAGTGGCCGAGACCAAGCAACAATATGACAGTACTATCTAGCAGATGTGGTAATTAGGCCTACAGTTTTACCAGAGTGGCCGAGACCAAGCAACAATATGACAGTACTATCTAGCAGATGTGGTAATTAGGCCTACAGTTTTACCACAGAGTGGCCGAGACCAAGCAACAATATGACAGTACTATCTAGCAGATGTGATAATTAGGCCTACAGTTTTACCAGAGTGGCCGAGACCAAGCAACAATATGACAGTACTATCTAGCAGATGTGGTAATTAGGCCTACAGTTTTACCACAGAGTGGCCGAGACCAAGCAACAATATGACAGTACTATCTAGCAGATGTGGTAATTAGGCCTACAGTATGACAGAGATCATGGCAATGGAATAGTCCCAAAAGTGTCGAACCCACTCCACGGTTAGCCAGTTCAAGCTCTTTGAAAAGGACGGGAAAGAAAACAAATATATATTTCTACCACCAGGTTCACGTTCAGTAGCCAAACGTTGTCGAACGTTATAGATAGAAATGAATAGAGCCAATGTGATTCCTTGTTCTACATGTCAGAGAGGCGTGTTTGGGCTACATAGCACGTTTCAAAACGTTGCGTCCTGCTGAACGCTCCCCCAGGTCTATCGTAAAGTCTACATGAGGACGAGTTCACGGCCGTAGTGTCACTATCAAAGAGGCTTCTAGTAAACACTGTTTCCACAGTGATAGAGTTCCGAAGTCCAGACAACAACTCCAGAAATAGCCTTAATCTGGGTCCGGGAAACTGGGCCAATGGGCTAAGAAAATGTTATTTTAGATTTAGAATTTCCACAGCCGGCATGTTGGCACCAAGTTTCATTCTGGAAGACTAACTTATAATCTCCCTCTCACAAGGACACAGACAAACATCATAAACAGACCACATTTCTCACCCGTGAAGAAAAACGGACAAAAGGAGCAAACAGACAGAATCAAAGTTGCCTTCCCCATTATCCTGTGGGATGTTGTCTCAGGCCTCGTCTAAAAAGACCCTGACGAAGACACTCTCTGCTCTCCTAGGGGACTCCATCCCAAAATACACCCACCATCCCTCCACCCCAAATACATGCACCCCTCCACCCCCTCTTGCTGAGCCACCAGGGCAATGTTATGCTGTTTTTATGGGTGAGAGGATGGGAACCCCTGCCAGACACGGAGAGAGAAAAAGAGAGATTGAGCTATAGAAAGAGAGAGAAGGAAAGGGTCTCTATCTTTCCACTCTCTCTCCTGACTGGAACTCTCCCCAACTCCCTTCCCTCTGTCCTCTCTCTCCTGACTGGAACTCTACCCAACTCCCTTCCCTCTGTCCTCTCTCTCCTGACTGGAACTCTACCCAACTCCCTTCCCTCTGTCCTCTCTCTCCTGACTGGAACTCTCCCCAACTCCCTTCCCTCACCTTTATTACCCTCTCTCTTTCTCTGACCTCTACTCACTCTTCTCCCCAACTCCACTCCCTCTGTCCTCTCTCTCTTTTCCTCTTCCTCTCCCCAACTACCCCATCACTCCTTTTGCTCTCTCCCTAAACTGCCCCACTCTCGCCACCTCGCCCTCACTCCCTCTCCCTTGCTCCTCACTCTACCTAACTACTTAAGGTGAAGCTTATGGAGTTTAGGTGAAGGTTAAGGTGAACGTTATGGGGGGTTACGGTGAAGATTATGGGGGTTACAGTGAAGGTTGTGGGGGTTACGGTGAAGGTTATGGGGGTTACGGTGAAGGTTATGGGGGTTACGGTGAAGGTTGTGGGGGTTAAGGTGAAGGTTGTGGAGGGTTACGGTGAAGGTTGTGGAGGGTTAAGGTGAAGGTTATGGATGGTTAAGGTGAACGTTATGGGGGTTACGGTGAAAGTTGTGGGGGTTAAGGTGAAGGTTGTGGAGGGTTAAGGTGAAGGTTATGGAGGGTTAAGGTGAAGGTTATGGATGGTGAAGGTTATGGGGGGGTTAAGGTTAAGGTTGTGGAGGGTTAAGGTGAAGGTTGTGGAGGGTTAAGGTGAAGGTTGTGGAGGGTTAAGGTGAAGGTTATGGGGGTTATGGTGAAGGTTATGGAGGGTTATGGTGAAGGTTATGGATGGTTAAGGTGAACGTTATGGGGGTTACGGTGAAGGTTATGGGGGGTCAAGGTGAAGGTTGTGGAGGGTTAAGGTGAAAATTAAGGTGAAGGTTATGGAGGGTTATGGGGGGTTAAGGTGAAGGTTATGGAGGGCTAAGGTGAAAGTTGCTGTATACATGAAAACACCAAGTGTCCTGCAACATATCCATTCACACCAGTAGAAAACATCCCCACTTCCTCCCATCCACTGACTCCATCAGTGACAACATGTTGGCTTTGACAGGGAGAGTGACAAGGAGAAAGCAGTGAGTGACACACACCTCGTCCTTCTTTCTCCTGTGGGTGAGTGTGTGTTAATTTATCCCCGTGGGCTTCAAGCATGGCTAATCTGGGACAGGCAATGTGCAGAGAGGCAACACGCGGTCAGCCCCCCAGCAGTCCAGACTACCAGCAGCAACCAGCAGGCAGGGTCAGTGGCAAATCAACGTTGGAACGTTCCACCGACGCGGGTCTTTAAAAGTCCAAATGCAGTGCTTTGATATGGGATGAGAGGGGGGCAGGGGGGCTAATAGGTAAATGATTGAGGGAGACAGTAAGGGGGGTGGGTGGTGTGCGTCAGAGAGAATGGGGAGCAGCCCATTCCCCTTCGACACCACCACTTCAGAGTAAATATGAAAGAAACAAGCGGATGGACACATAGTGTTGAAGTCGGAGGTTTACATACACCTTAGCCAAATACATTTAAAAACTCAGTTGTTCACAATTCCTGATATTTAATCCTAGTAAAAATTCCCTGTCTTAGATCAGTTAGGTGAAATGTCAGAATAATAGTAGAGAGAATGATTTATTTCAGCTTTTATTTCATCACATTCCCAGTGGGTCAGAAGTTTACATACACTCAATTAGTATTTGGTAGCATTTCCTTCCATTTGCGACCAAGCTTTAACTTCCTGACTGATGTCTTGAGATGTTGCTTCAATATATCCACATCATTTTCATCCCTCACGATGCCATCTATTTTGTGAAGTGCACCAGTCCCTCCTGCAGCAAAACACCCCCACAACATGATGCTGCCACCCCCGTGCTTCACGGTTGGGATGGTGTTCTTCGGCTTGCAAGCCTCCCCCTTTTTCCTCCAAACATAACGATGGTCATTATGACCAAACGGTTCTATTTTTGTTTCATCAGACCAGAGGACATTTCTCCAAAAAGTACAATCTTTGTCCCCATGTGCAGTTGCAAACCAAAGTCTGGCTTTTTAATGACGTTTTTGGAGCAGTGGCTTCTTCCTTGCTGAGTGGCCTTTCAGTTTATATCGATATAGGACTCGTTTTACTGTGGATATAGATACTTCGTACCTGTTTCCTACAGCATCTTCACAAGGTCCTTTGCTGTTGTTCTGGGATTGATTTACACTTTTCACACCAAAGTACGTTCATCTCTAGGAGACAGAACGCATCTCCTTCCTGAGCGGTATGACGGCTGCGTGGTCCCATGGTATTTATACATGCATACTATTGTTTGTACAGATGAACGTGGTACCTTCAGGCGTTTGGAAATTGCTCCCAAGGATGAACCAGACTTGTGGAGCTCTACAACTTTTTTTTTCCTGAGATCTTGACTGATTTATTTTGATTTTCCCATGATGTCAAGCAAAGAGGCACTGAGTTTGAAGGTAGGCCTTGAAATACATCCACAGGTACACCTCCAATTGACTGAAATTATGTCAAATAGCCTATCAGAAGCATCTAAAGCCATGACGTAATTTTCTGGAATTTTCCAAGCTGTTTAAAGGCACAGTCAACTTAGTGTATGTAAACATCTGACCCACTGGAATTGTGATACAGTGAATTTATAAGTGAAATGATCTGTCTGTAAACAATTGTTGGAAACATTACTTGTGTCATGCACAAAGTAGATGTCCTAACCGACTTGCCAAAACTATAGTTTGTTAACATCACGTAGAGTCTTAATGAGAAGGTGAAAGGTGATGATTTGGTGGTGATATAAAGTGTGTGTCCCACTCCTAATGGGTTGCACTTCACAGGTTAGTTCTATAGATGTGTTCAGACATAATGTTTGAGGAGTGGTTGAAAAACAAGTTTTAATGACTCCAACCTGAGTGTATGTAAACTTCTGACTTCAACTGTAGACGTCAAGTGGAAAACAAAAGAAAGTCATATAGACAACATTTAGTCAATAAGAATGTCAAATACACAACATTCAGCCAATAAGAATGTCAAATACACAACATTCAGCCAATAAGAATGTCAAATATACAACATTCAGCCAATAAGAACGTCAAATACACAACATTTAGCCATTAAGAGTGTCAAATACACAACATTCAGCCAATAAGAATGTCAAATACACAACATTCAGCCAATAAGAACGTCAAATAGACAACATTTAGCCAATAAGAATGTCAAATACACAACATTCAGCCAATAAGAATGTAAAATACACAACATTTAGCCATTAAGAGTGTCAAATTGAAAATAATAATAACTTACAGCTGCTTTTAACATTATGTCTGAACACATCTATAGAACTAACCTGTGAAGTGCAACCCATTAGGAGTGGGACACACACTTTATATCACCACCAAATCATCACCTTTCACCTTCTCATTAAGACTCTACGTGATGTCGGCCACATCTCTATGCGAGGCACACAACATCAGCTTTAAAAATAGAGTGGTGACAAACCACATCACACGGGCACTTGTGTGTGGGCGCGGACACACACACACACACACACACACACACAGAGCAGGAAGAATGTTTCATTGTTGATTTTTGCCTAATCCCAGAAACAACTGGATAGCAGTTAGATTGAATGTTAGATTGAATAGGGGCCCTGCTCGTTAAGAGAGAGGCCAGGTTCCATATGGAGAGCAGCAGTTCTCGTCAGAAGAAAAAGGTTGAACCCCACCAGCATCCCTTCGCCTCTACACCCACAGCAAGATGAAGGGCCTTGAGACGCCTGCCTCTCCTTGTTCCTCATTTCTCCCTCTCTTTTCCTTTCCTCCCATCTCTCTCTCTTGGCCAGGGGTTAAACTACTGCACTCTAACCTCGCTTTGGCAATCACTTCTTTCTCTCTCTCTCTCCCTCCCTCTCTCTCTCTTTTATCTTTAAGAGATTTATTTCACCGTATGTAGTGGTCCGGATTAGGGCCTCGGGCCTGTATGGCCTGGGGATAAAGACATTGTCTTAGCGGACGCTAAGTAACTGACTGAGGAGGTAGCGACCGGCCGGGAGGAAGCTGCCGCTACTTAACATCCACAATGGCCGCCATTGTAGAGCAATGGCTGATCGGGCCGCAGGGGCCTGCTTCAGAGACCGTCTAGACTTTGAGCCAGCTAGTCAAGGAACTGCAGGAGAAAATCCCATCAGCCACTGGAGTGAAAGTTAACTAAGGTAACCTGCTGTGAACCTGATGACGATGTCAAGCCAACATATGGCCCCAAATGTCTATTGTTGGAATGAAGAGTTTTCTTCCTACTGAAGGAGTGAAGAGGTGAGAGGGGGGGACAGGGGGGGGAGTTAGGAGCCTAAAGGAAGGAGGAATAACTGTGGTCATGACTTTACTTCTGGATCACTAGCCTTATTCTGTTCAGGAGGAGCCCTACCCCAGAACTCACAATTAAAAAGGAGTAAGCAGATTAAGTAGCATCTTTCAACTGGCGCTGAATGAGAACACTCACAGACGTTTACAACGCGTTCTTCTCCCCGTCTCCCCACTCCGGTCTCACACAGCCAATGGCATTACATTTCATGCCGACTTAGTAGGCAATGAGGCCAAGAAAGGAAAACTTCTCACCGATGATATGCTCCTTAAATTTACTAGTGGTGATCGGTCACACTGTGTTAGTGACTGGTTTGGTTAAAGTAGTACCTTGGACAATCTACTGTGTGTGTATCCTGAAAAATCCTCTCTCCGCTGCACCCTTTTGGGGGGAAAAGCACCACAGTTGGCATTCCTACTGAAGGTACTTAATGGTTTGTGCAGAGACTCTGACTATACAGGCTACATATATACATGTAGGGCCTGGGTATTCTCCCATTATACATCTGAGAGAGAGAGAGAGAGAGAAGAGAAACACAAACACACCCTACAGAGCCCCAGGACAGCAGCACAATTAGACCCAACCAAATCATGAGAAAACAAAAAAATAATTACTTGACACATTGGAAAGAATTAACAAAAAAAACAGAGCAAACTAGAATGCTATTTGGCCCTACACAGAGAGTACACAGCGGCAGAATACCTGACCACTGTGACTGACCCAAAATTAAGGAAAGCTTTGACTATGTACAGACTCAGTGAGCATAGCCTTGCTATTGAGAAAGGCCGCCGTAGGCAGACATGGCTCTCAAGAGAAGACAGGCTATGTGCTCACTGCCCACAAAATGAGGTGGAAACTGAGATGCACTTCCTAACCTCCTGCCCAATGTATGACCATATTAGAGAGACATATTTCCCTCAGATTACACAGATCCACAAAGAATTCGAAAACAAATCCAATTTTGAAAAACTCCCATATCTACTGGGTGAAATTCCACAGTGTGCCATCACATCAGCAAGATTTGTGACCTGTTGCCACGAGAAAAGGGCAACCAGTGAAGAACAAACACCATTGTAAATACAACCCATATTTATGCTTGTTTATTTTATCTTGTGTCCTTTAACCATTTGTACATTGTTAAAACACTGTATATATATATATATATATACATATATAAAATATGACATTTCTAATGTCTTTATTGTTTTGAAACTTCTGTATGTGTGATGTTTACTGTTAATGTTTATTGTTTATTTCACTTTATATATTCACTTTATATATTATCTAACTCACTTGCTTTGGCAATGTTAACACATGTTTCCCATGCCAATAAAGCCCATGCATTGAATTGAATTGAGACAGAGAGACAGAGAGAGACAGACAGAAAGAGAGACAGAGAGAGAGAGAGAGAAAGAGAGAGACAGAAAGAGAGAGACAGAAAGAGAGAGACAGAAAGAGAGAGACAGAAAGAGAGAGACAGAAAGAGAGAGACAGAAAGAGAGAGACAGAGAGAGAGAGAGAGAGACAGAGAGAGAGAGACAGAGAGAGAGAGACAGAGAGAGAGAGACAGAGGGAGAGAGAGACAGAGGGAGAGAGAGACAGACGGAGAGAGAGAGACAGAGAGAGAGAGAGAGAGAGAGAGAGAGAGACAGAGAGAGAGACAGAGAGAGAGAGACAGAGAGAGACAGAGAGAGACAGAGAGAGACAGAGAGAGACAGAGAGAGACAGAGACAGAGACAGACAGAGACAGAGACAAGACAGAGACAGAGACAGACAGAGACAGAGAGAGCGCGCAAACGAGGGAGCGAGCGAGAGAGAAGTGCGTCTCCAGGCTAGTTGGGAATCAACCCAATTTCACAGCTTCACGACTGAGCGGAGCAGCATATGGACGCTGGCGAGGCTAGCTCTGTGACAGGCTCCGCTCTGCGTTCGTATCACAACATAACACTGGTGTTCCCAGTCAGCCTCCATACTGGTCCAACATTATGTCAAACACTGGCTACGCCTCAGCGAGTCAGCTAGCGCTGCCTTCCTCCACACTACGTGTTGGTGTATGGGGGGGGGCTATAAAAAGGATGTTGGTGTATGGGGGGGGGCTATAAAAAGAATGCTTGCCGTCATTGATATCTCAAGTCATATGAACGGACTTCCTCTCTCTCCACAATCAAAGACAGTCTTCGACTCCTACATTGTGATATGAATTCTAAGTTCGAAGTATCAAAACGTACAAGGACAACATTCTAGTTCTAGAATACAGAGGATGGGTTAGGGATACACCATATGGGTGAAAATCTAATTGCATTTTTTTCCCTTCTTTTTTTTAACCAAATACTGTGATTGCGATTTGACGTGCTGTATAGATCAAAATACCTGGGCGAACTGTTGGAATCATAGACATAGAAATAGAATGACTTATATTAAGATGCAAAGTGGAAAGCAGTGTGTCCTTGTCTGGAACAACCATTTGACCTCTAACAGAACAGCATGCAGACTTAAAGAGAATCGAACAGCAAGGAGGAGTTACTGCGTTAATTGAGTTACAGGGTTGAATCTATAAAAAGTAAACTACAAAAACGAACGTTACACGCCTCTGAGATGCATTTTAAAATACTGCATATGGTATGGATCTCTTGCAATGTGAATTTGTACATGTTAAAATTGCGATATGAATGTGAATTTGATTATACTGTGCAGTCCTAGGTTCCAGATTATAGGCCTAACTAGATGCTTGTAGAACATTCTAGATGAAGAGTCTGTGCTCGGTGAGCATTTCACTAGCATTCCACCTCAGGTCTGGGTGAAAAAGATGCACTGGAACGGAGATACTTCAGGTAATCACACATTTCTCCCCATATGGTGCAACCATCTGCCTCAGTTTAAAAACAGTAGCTGTGAAAAACTAAAATACACATACAAAGATGTGACGATTAGCCTACCACAGATAACCTGCTTAGAGGTGGAGTAGGTACAAGCTGTGCCTAACCACTGAACTAGGGTCAAATACAGAGTATGCCAGCAGCATACCACTTCTGGCTTGCTTCTGAAGCTAAGCAGGGTTGATACTGGTCAGTTCCTGGATGGGAGACCAGATGCTGCTGGAAGTGGTGTTGGAGGGCCAGTAGGAGGCACTCTTTCCTCTGGTCTAAAAGAAAATGTCCCAATGCCCCACGGCAGTGATTGGGGACACTGCCCTGTGTAGGGTGCCGTCTTTCGGATGGGATGTTAAATGGGAGTCCTGACTCTCTGAGGTCATTAAAGATCCCATGGCACTTATCGTAAGAGTAGGGGTGTTAAGCCCGGTGTCCTGGCTAAATTCCCAATCTGGCCCTCAAACCATCACGGTCATCTAATATTCCCCAGTTTCCAATTGGCTCATTCATCCCCCTCCTCTCCCCTGTAACTATTCCCCAGGTCGTTGCTGTAAATGAGAACGTGTTCTCAGTCAACTTACCTGGATAAATAAACAAATCAAATAAAAAATACAGGTCACTGCCTTAATGGTTAAGATTATGGGGAAAAGTCTACCTCGAGCCTTGGATTTTCTAGCCGTTTTGACAGCTCTCTATTCTCCCATCCATGGTGTGTAAAGGCTGGATCTCCCTCCATGACATGTAGGGTAATCACAGCCTAGAGTACTGTACATATGGCGCCCAGAGGCTGCTAGCTGCTGATGATGACAGAGTAAAGCTTTGCCGTTGGCGTCTACACGCTGGTGCCGTCATACTGTAGCAGGGATCTGACGTTCACACGAGAAGCATGTCAGACAGCTATCAATCTGTAGTGGAACGACACCACCACCACCACTGCTGCTGCAAGGGTTGAATGCAGGTACTAGGCAACATGATACTGTTGCTATGGAGAGGAGACGAACAAACCTACAGTGTTTCTCTTTCTAATGCCTTCTCTAGTAGATAGATGGACTTCACTATTTCGCTTCAGTTGCACCACACCTCGCTATTTTTTCAGTTCAACTGAAAATGTTTCTCAGTTCTGTTTGTTCGTGCGGACTACTTCCTGGACTACTTCCTGGACTACTTCCTGGAAAACACTCAACCTGGATGTATTTTGCAGCATTGTTTTGTCATTTAAGATGTTCTTGTGTATCCGTTTTCACTCAGGCCAGTCAGGCTACACTGAACAGCACACACTCATTCTTTAGTTATCCTGCCTCAGTCCGCATCAACAACATTGATTCACGTAAACAAAACTATGACTAAGAGATGAATTGGCCCTACCACGACACAAGGAACCTTAGGGAGAATTGACTTGGTCCTACCACGACACAAGGAACCTTAGGGAGAATTGACTTGGTCCTACCACGACACAAGGAACCTTAGGGAGAATTGACTTGGTCCTACCACGACACAAGGAACCTTAGGGAGAATTGACTTGGTCCTACCACGACACAAGGAACCTTAGGGAGAATTGACTTGGTCCTACCACGACACAAGGAACCTTAGGGAGAATTGACTTGGTCCTACCACGACACAAGGAACCTTGGGGAGAGATGACTTGGTCCTACCACAACACAAGGACCTTGGGGAGAGATGACTTGGTCCTACCACAACACAAGGACCTTGGGGAGAGATGACTTGGTCCTACCACAACACAAGGAACCTTAGGGAGAGAAGACTTGGTATAGCACGACACAAGGACCTTGGGGAGAGACGACTTGGTCCTACCACGATGATCCTATGATACTCAGAGAAACAGAACACCCTTGGACCAATCATTTGAGAGAATGACGCAGCATGTGCGATCACAAATTAGTCACATGATCCGTGATGACAAATAGCACGGCTCGTCCCTCACAATGACAACCATTGGCTGTGACCTACATTCTGTGGTGAAAAATGGGCTTCATCCCAAATAAGACCCCATCTAAACGACAGCATATTCCCAGTAAGCATATGTACCCAGGACGTCAGTGTAAACGGGAGGGTTGCTGGCTGGCACAGGAACAGTACAGTCCCCAGAGGAGACACTGTATAGAGTGGTTAAAGAGATGCCAGACAGGAAAGGCTACAGGTTTATTTTCCCATGGCACGGTGTTGATTCAAATATTTATGATGGGGCACTTGATTATTTCTAATATAATATATACTCGGGGGGGGGTGAAACCGATTCGGGGAACAAACAGAACAGAAAACCAGAAAATAATATTTTTTAGAGGAACAGAATTAGAACCGAGAATGAAAGTGATCTATACTGTTCCGTAACAGAACCATTCTTTTTAAAAGCCCTCACTGTCACTCAGAAACATATTCCAGTGTCTGCCTGCCTGCTGTCTGCCCGCCTGTCTGTCTGCCCCACTGTCTGTTGAAAATCTTTGCTACTGTGTGTGTAGGCCACCTGCCCCTCCTCCTCCCTCTGAAGCATAGTCCTACTGACGTTGCAAGCGTGCTTCAGAAATTAGGGAGAGATTTCTTATTCAAGAAGAATGGATTAACTTTTTCAATGCTAGTTAAGGATACTATAGTCATCACGTTTCACATTGGATTTATTAACTACAAAAATGTATTTTTTATTTTGGTGCCACTATGCACACAAGCTAGCTAGCTATGGTCCAATGTTAAGCCAACTCTCTGAACTCCAAGGACATTCCCAGTTCCTTCATAAAATCTGCTCCTCCGTACGTATAATTCTGTGGGCCTAACTCAGAAAATGCCAAGACTCTTCCTCCTCTACTCGCTCTCACCCCCCACCCACAAATTACAGTACAATCTGACACCGTACACTTGCCTGTCCAATGCATGTAAACAGCTGGCCCGCTCCATAACAAGTTGGGCCCAGTTTCCCAAAAGCATCTGAAGGCTAAGTTCATTGTTAGAACCTTCGTAGGAGCATCGTTAAATCTCCGAGCTGTTTGCCAAAAACCCTCGTTATTACTGTTGCAATTTAAAACTGCTTTAGACCACTCGTTAGATGCTTTTTTTTGCCCTCCCGCGTCCCTTTCAACCAAGAAGATCTCCGCCAACCAAAGAAAAACACGGTTTATCCTTCTCTCTGTGACCGCCGATAACTTCAGAACAAAGTTGACTACAAATACAAAGCTGCAAATGTCTGTTTCAATTGATACAAACAAGCAAAGTATACAAATATGCTTCAAATGAAAACCTAGATGACTGCATTAAGATAAACACTAGGCTATAGGCCCATTTCAATCATATTGAAATACATTTCATGTCAATAAATGTTGCTACTTGTAGGCTACTGTCTGTAATCTGTCTCAATATATTTCATGATGTGCCATATTGGTGGTTTTGTGCATTTTTATTGGGTAAACATTAGAATAAGCATACCTCAATATTTGCAGCCGTAGGTGGTAATCTCTCTCTAGGAGCTGATCTGTCGTCAGTATTGTGAAATAATTCTAAGGAATGATTTGAATGGAGAAAACTGACCTGAGAGCAGCACCCTCTTTCTTTCGATCCCATCAATATCAACACAGACCTCAAAGGCGCATCTACCGACCGTTCTCTCTGTGCGATATTTTGGGAAACTCATGTTACATCTTCGGCAGTCGTAGGAAAGATGCATCGTTGACTACACTCGTAATCCATCGATATGGGGGAAACAGGGTCCTGCTCGATCCGCACTGATTAGTGAAAACATTTCAGAGGTTTAAGAGAAAAAAGAACAGAAAGGAACGATATAAACAGAACGAAAAATAACGTTTATTTTCAGAATTATACAATTGGAGAATAATTTTGGTTCCAACCCCTGATAATATTAATGCCACTTAACAGACGCTTATGGGGGGGGGGCATCACTAGCTGGGTGCCACCCGGTTACTCAACTCTGCACCTTAGAGGCTGCTGCCCTGTACATAGATTCACTGGTAACTTCAATAAGGGAACACTAGTCACTTTAATAATGTTTACATACTGCTTTACTCATCTCATATATATATACTGTATTCTATTGTATTTTAGTTGATACCACTCCAATATTGCTCAATCTAATATTTATATATTTCTTAATTCCCTTCTTTTAATATTAGATGTGTGAGTATTGTAGTGAATAATTTGTAGATACTACTGGACTGTTGGAGGTACAGTAGGAACACAAGCATTTCACTATACCCGCAAAAACATCTGCTAAATGTGTGTATGTGAACAATGAAAATGGATTTGTGACAGACTCCGGGAATCGAACCCACTATCCTGCTGTTGCCAGAGAGCTACCAACTGTACCATACAGAACCACAATACATGACCAGAGTTTCTTAGACACTAATAATGCAAATGAACAAGAGGATAAAGATTCTTGTCTGCATTTACACAGGCACCCATTTCAGATTTTTTTCCCTTCTTCTTATTGGTCTTTTGACCAATCAGATCCACTCTGAAAAAGATCTGATGTAATTGGTCAAAATAGCAATTAGTGGAAAAAAGTGGGGAAGGGTTATCTAACATGCTAAGTAGTTGCAAAGCTGTTAATTCGCTAAAATGCTAAAGTTGTCCGTGATGAGATTTGAACGCACAACCTTTCAGTTGCAAGACGTTCGCGTTATACGCCCACCCAATCACCCTACTTTTGTTTTGCCATAAGTAACCTTCTGTTTTATGTAACCATACCAAACGTAGCATATCATACTAATTTGATTGTCCCGGATATAAATTGACTTTGTTACGTGTAGTCTATGAGACCAGGCTGGCACAGACATAGGCTTCGCCGAGCCGAGTTCTGCTAGGAGCCCAACATAGTATGCAGCAGCCCTTAGGCTGTTTCATGTTGCCTATATGACAAGTAGTAGTCATAGGTCGAGCCCATAACAGCAGACTCAACACAAAACCCTGTCAAAACCCTGTCAGTCAAGTGAAAGAAAAAAAAAAAGTTTATGATATGGAGAAAGAACAATATTCTCCAACACTACATTTATACATTAAATTCTGTTCGTTGGTAAAGTAGACCACATCAGTAGTCCCTTCAGTAGTCCCTTCAGTAGACCACATCAGTAGTCCCTTCATAACAGCAAACCAGTCATTGTTCTTTAGACAGGAAGGACTATAGGTGGAGGAAACCCTGGTTTAAAAACAGCCATCTGCTGCTTCCTGGTTATCGATTCTCCACCAACACAACATGGCAACAAAGAGCTTTTCAAATCATTGCATATATTCAACTGGTCTTGTACCAGCAACGTAATGAAAGAAAGCAAAGTCATGGAAATGCATCGGAGTTGTCGTAATAATTAGCCTAGGCCTAATAAAGGAACACCTTATATTTCAATTCCATTTTCACTACAATAAAAAACGTACACTTCCCCTAACCCCCAAGTTCATGTGTTCGTTGGGTTTAAGGTGAGAAATGATCTGAACATCATCACTGGGCTGTTTGACAGGATAAAATGAGGATATATATGTGAGAGAGAGAGAGAGACAGAGGGATGAGGCAATGGGACTCATGTGAATCTCCATCCATCAAAATCATCATATTAATTATTGATCGGCTCCCTACACATCCCTCTCTCAGAAAAGGGATGAAGAACCACTATTTATAGCTGCAGAGCACCCTGCCTAGAAGTCGTTCCATGTTCTCCCAGACTGGCACCATTACTGCATTCAAATGAGCCTTCTGCATCTTTATCTCCATCTCACGCACACGCACACACACACACACACTTTCCAGTAATTCATCAGTGGGTGGTAAAAACACAGCCAACGACTACCACAGTATGCCACCTCTCAGGATGACATACCACTGTCATCAGCAAATCCCTGTTCCTCTCTTCTCCCTACCACTCTCTGTCACTAGCCCTACCACTCGGTCACTAGCCCTACCACTCTCTGTCACTAGCCCTACCACTCTCTGTCACTAGCCCTACCACTCTCTGTCACTAGCCCTACCACTCTCTGTCACTAGCCCTACCACTCTCTGTCACTAGCCCTACCACTCTCTGTCACTAGCCCTACCACTCTCTGTCACTAGCCCTACCACACTCGGTCACTAGCCCTACCACACTCGGTCACTAGCCCTACCACACTCGGTCACTAGCCCTACCACTCTCGGTCACTAGCCCTACCACTCTCTGTCACTAGCCCTACCACTCTCTGTCACTAGCCCTACCACTCTCTGTCACTAATCCTACCACTCTCTGTCACTAGCCCTACCACTCTCTGTCACTAGCCCTACCACTCTCTGTCACTAGCCCTACCACTCTCTGTCACTAGCCCTACCACTCTCTGTCACTAGCCCTACCACTCTCTGTCACTAGCCCTACCACTCTCTGTCACTAGCCCTACCACTGTGTCCCTCTCTTAGGGAAGGGCAGAGCAGGCTAGTCCACTGCTGTCCTGAGGGAAGTGGACGAGGGTCATACCACCTGAACGTCCCAGTTACCTCTCCAACTACCCCTGTAGGGGCTGTCTGTCCCCCTCACTACAATTCATCTTCAGAGACAGAGAGCAAGAGAGTAAGCAGCAGGAGGGGGACAACAAGAGAGGAAACCCCAGAGACACACAGAGAAAACAGAGGATAACCAGAGACTAGTTTCTCTTCGGTTGCCAGACGGATAGCGCCGAGATCGGCAAGACAGACAGCAACAGGGTTGCCAAGCAGCCAGGGGCCTATCCCTCGGTGCCCAGTAATGTCCACCCTGCCTCTCAACAGTCCAACAGAGCAGGACTCAGAGACCAGCAGGACCCAGAGACCAGCAGGACCCAGAGACCAGCAGGACCCAGAGACCAGCAGGACCCAGAGACCAGCAGGACCCAGAGACCAGCAGGACCCAGGACTCTACCAAGTCTCAAAGTCTGAGTGACAGATCGGGGAGAGCTACAAATTAGCTGAACAACACAGACAAAGAAGAAGAAGGCAAACAGAATGAGATGCAGACGACTGCTCAGAGTTTGACACTCAGTGATAACGTGCAGTCATACAGGGTGTAGATGGGGACTTCTCATGAGGTCATTACATTTCATAGCAGGGAAGTTATGAAGTTCTGATCAGACTTCTTCAGTTCAACAAGAAAAAAAAAAAACTAGATTATATTTTGCCCTCTACATGGAAGATAATTTAACAGAAAGGAGAGTGTGAGAGGAAGAGAGAGTCAGAAAGAAAGAACAAGAGACAGAAAGAGAAAGAACAAGAGAGAGAGAAAGAAACGGGTGTGAGATCCAGGGGTTCTCCAGGAGTGTGAGAAAGTGTGTGTGTGTGTGTGTGTGTGTGTGAGAGAGAGAGAAGTGTGGCCTCTTTAATAACCAATCAACACCCTCCTTGTTACCGTGGCATCTGCTGCTCCTCCAATGGCCTCCTGCCTGGGTGTGAGCCCGCCGCAACCTCACCACGCGGCCAAGAGCCAATCAAAACGCAGAAACACCACGCGGGAGGTCAAGGACCAAAAGTGTCATTTTTGCAGAATGTCACCGTTCAACCTTTTCTAAAAGTTGTACCATGCGGGCGTTTTGCAGGGTGAATACGCCGGAAGAGCGGAGGTGGGAAGAGGGGAGAGGAGGGCGGAGAAAAGAGAAAGATGAATATTATCTGTGGAGAGAGTAATAATATCACAGCCGTGTTTGAGGGAGGAGGACAGGGAGGAGGGGGAGGTAGGAGGACAGGGAGAAGGGAGGCAGCAGGGAGAGGGAGAAGGGAGGAGGGAGCAGAGGGAGGGAGGAGGGTAGCAGTGAGCAGGGAGGAGGGGGAAAGGGAGGCAGGGAGAAAGGGAGGGAGGAGAAGGAGAAGGGAGGCAGGGAGGAGCAGGGCAGAAGGAGTCAGGGAGAAAGGGAGTCAGGGAGAAGAGGGAGGCAGGGAGGAGAGAGGGAGGCAGGGAGGAGAGAGGGAGGCAGGGAGGAGAGAGGGAGGCAGGGAGGAGAGAGGGAGACAGCCAGGAAGGCAGGGAGCTACGCAGCCAGCTAACTAGCTGGCAGGAGGTGACCTTCTGAGACCTCGGGGTCACGCTGAGAGAATATTCTGTGGAATAAGAACAAAAGCTCTGATTCATAATTGGTGCATGGTACGAGTGAAGTTAAGAGGGCATCTGACTCAAACGCCACACTGTTATTACGGCTGTCTGGTTCCTCAGATCAAGTCTACGGAGGACAGAAAGAGTGCATCAATATCGATCCAGCCACCAATCTAATCACCTCAAGTAGCGCAATTCAGTGTTAACTTCAGTATTACCAGTGAAGGACCATCTGAGGCACATGAATTTTGGTCAATAATTCATTGGAACAAGACACATTACTTGATGGGACACGACTGTTTCAGTTCCACCGCCTCACACAGAAACCAACAATCCATAAATGGAATCCATGACTGATAAAGGCATTGACTGGTGTTGTGTTTTTGTCACAACAGCAAATCATTCAGTAATTGCAGCATGAGTGCAGTTGCAAAATTGATATGCTGATCTACTAACTTTATAGCTTTGTTAGCGGTAGCGAGAGGCTGGAGCGAGCGGCAAGGACAGGTAGCATCTGTCCCCACCTACTGCCATTAGTTGGCACCGCTCCGCTAGCAACATCTGCTAGCTTTGGCTGGGCCCTGGAAAACGCATCAATATGGCTTCATGTAGCAGAGCGCTAGCTAGCATGCCAGTCACGCTCTCTGTGAGCCGACGGTAGCTAGCTCAGCTCACTGCCTGCCTGCTTGGCCATGGGCATGCACGGTGCTCTGAGCCAAGAGAACTGAGCAGGGCAGAGAGGGTAGCTCTCTGTAGGCCTGCTGGGGAAAGCAAAGGAATCATCAACAACGTCATAGAAAGAATTTGGCCAGGTTTGGCGAACGTCTATAGCTAAGGCTTGACCCAAAAGCTCTGCTTCAATCTGAGCATAAAGTTATTCTGTTGCATGCCCAAGTTGTCCACCTTTTAATTTACCTGAATGTTGAGCCCTGATGATAACTCTATGGAATCACAAACAACAGTTCTGTCTCCACAGCTGTAATCATTATAAAGAATGTTGAGCCCTGGTGATAACTCTATGGAATCACAAACAACAGTTCTGTCTCCACAGCTGTAATCATTATAAATAATGTTGAGCCCTGATGATAACTCTATGGAATCACAAACAACAGTTCTGTCTCCACAGCTGTAATCATTATAAAGAATGTTGAGAACTGTCGGAACTAGAAGCACAAGCATTTCGCTACACTCGCATTAACATCTGCTAACCATGTGTATGTGAAAAAATACAATTTGATTTGATGATAACTCTATGGAATCACAAACCACATTTCTGTCTCCACAGCTGTAATCATTATAAAGAATGGGTTACTGAATCCTTAAATAAATAATGGCTTAAGCTAATGACTCTAGGCTAGTCCATGAGCAATCAACAGGATGTCAGTATCCTAAAAGCTGTTGATGACATGCTCAGACACGTTTCAGTGTCATGCTCATTGTTCAATTCAATCTCTACGGGACAAAACTTTTTCAGAGGATATCGCATTCATTCTTACAATGTTCACATTCATTTTACATGAATTCTTGCATTGTAAGAATGAAACCACTCAACACTGTGGCATTGCTACCCTAAATGTTATAACATTACATTGTATAACCCTAAATGTTATAACCCCAAAATCAACGTTGAAGAAAGTACAGCATCCAGAGTTAAAGAGCTGAATGTTTAGTTGATCGAGAAGGCTGTACTGTAGAAGACAGCAGAGCAGCGAGGTCAGTCACAACAACCCTGTACTGTAGAAGACAGCAGACCAGCGAGGTCAGTCACAACAACCCTGTACTGTAGAAGACAGCAGACCAGCGAGGTCAGTCACAACAACCCTGTAATGTAGAAGACAGCAGACCAGCGAGGTCAGTCACAACAACCCTGTACTGTAGAAGACAGCAGACCAGCGAGGTCAGTCACAACAACCCTGTACTGTAGAAGACAGCAGACCAGCGAGGTCAGTCACAACAACCCTGTACTGTAGAAGACAGCAGACCAGCGAGGTCAGTCACAACAACCCTGTACTGTAGAAGACAGCAGACCAGCGAGGTCAGTCACAACAACCCTGTACTGTAGAAGACAGCAGACCAGCGAGGTCAGTCACAACAACCCTGTACTGTAGAAGACAGCAGACCAGCGAGGTCAGTCACAACAACCCTGTACTGTAGAAGACAGCAGACCAGCGAGGTCAGTCACAACAACCCTGTACTGTAGAAGACAGCAGAGCAGCGAGGTCAGTCACAACAACCCTGTACTGTAGAAGACAGCAGAGCAGCGAGGTCAGTCACAACAACCCTGTACTGTAGAAGACAGCAGAGCAGCGAGGTCAGTCACAACAACCCTGTACTGTAGAAGACAGCAGAGCAGCGAGGTCAGTCACAACAACCCTGTACTGTAGAAGACAGCAGACCAGCGGGGTCAGTCACAACAACCCTGTACTGTAGAAGACAGCAGACCAGCGAGGTCAGTCACAACAACCCTGTACTGTAGAAGACAGCAGACCAGCGAGGTCAGTCACAACAACCCTGTACTGTAGAAGACAGCAGACCAGCGAGGTCAGTCACAACAACCCTGTACTGTAGAAGACTGCAGACCAGCGAGGTCAGTCACAACAACCCTGTACTGTAGAAGACTGCAGACCAGCGAGGTCAGTCACAACAACCCTGTACTGTAGAAGACAGCAGACCAGCGAGGTCAGTCACAACAACCCTGTACTGTAGAAGACAGCAGACCAGCGAGGTCAGTCACAACAACCCTGTACTGTAGAAGACACATTGCAGGCTACTCAGTGTACACATTGCAGGCTACTCAGTGTACACATTGCAGGCTACTCAGTGTACACATTGCAGGCTACTCTGTGTACACATTGCAGGCTACTCTGTGTACACATTGCAGGCTACTCTGTGTACACATTGCAGGCTACTCTGTGTACACATTGCAGGCTACTCTGTGTACACATTGCAGGCTACTCTGTGTACACATTGCAGGCTACTCTGTGTACACATTGCAGGCTACTCTGTGTACACATTGCAGGCTACTCTGTGTACACATTGCAGGCTACTCTGTGTACACATTGCAGGCTACTCTGTGTACACATTGCAGGCTACTCTGTGTACACATTGCAGGCTACTCTGTGTACACATTGCAGGCTACTCTGTGTACATATTGTAGCAATTTCATCAGCCGGTGATTGTCAAGCAAATAACTGTCGGTCTCACGATAATTAACTGTTAATTAACATAAACACATTTAGCATCTCCTGGCTTCCACACACAGCCTACAAGCCACTGGTGCAGACGTCTGGAACATCTACAGTCTAATAGATCCATGTAATATAGCCTACACCTTAACAATATATCCATTATTTATTTTAGACAGGTCTAAAAGGAACATAATATGAAGAAAATGTAGTCTATTTCAGAAGAACAGAATAGCATACTCCGAGTTGTCCTCATGTTAGGTCCTGATCTGACTATGCCATATATATTACTGTGGGCAACACTAGTTCATTTAGCAGACAAGATTTGCGTAGAATTCCGTGGCATTATTTTAGAGTATGAAGAATACAATTGAACAAAGCTGAATAAAATAGAAAGGATATTTTCTCCAAACGATTTGAGGGAGTTCTCACGTGCGGCTATTCTGTGTGGAGGTTAACAAAGAAATAGGAACTGCTATAAGCTTGATTTACAGTTATTAATGAAACTTTAGTTGTTCTACAAATGTTGGGCTATATGTTTTGATGTTTAATACATTGTAAGGCTGCATGATGAGACTAATGATGATTTGAAATAAGTCATGTGTAAGGCATGAGCTCTGCTTTGTAGCGGCTATATACAGGGGGTACCGGTACAGAGTCAATGTGGAGGTTATATACAGGGGGTACCGGTACAGAGTCAATGTGGAGGCTATATACAGGGGGTACCGGTACAGAGTCAATGTGGAGGTTATATACAGGGGGTACCGGTACAGAGTCAATGTGGAGGTTATATACAGGGGGTACTGGTACAGAGTCAATGTGGAGGTTATATACAGGGGGTACTGGTACAGAGTCAATGTGGAGGTTATATACAGGGGGTACTGGTACAGAGTCAATGTGGAGGTTATATACAGGGGGTACTGGTACAGAGTCAATGTGGAGGTTATATACAGGGGGTACTGGTACAGAGTCAATGTGGAGGTTATATACAGGGGGTACCGGTACAGAGTCAATGTGGAGGTTATATACAGGGGGTACCGGTACAGAGTCAATGTGGAGGTTATATACAGGGGGTACCGGTACAGAGTCAATGTGGAGGTTATATACAGGGGGTACCGGTACAGAGTCAATGTGGAGGGTTTATACAGGGGGTACCAGTACAGAGTCAATGTGGAGGCTATATACAGAGTCAATGTGGAGGCTATATACAGAGTCAATGTGGAGGCTATATACAGAGTCAATGTGGAGGCTATATACAGAGTCAATGTGGAGGCTATATACAGGGGGTACCGGTACAGAGTCAATGTGGAGGTTATATACAGGGGGTACCGGTACAGAGTCAATGTGGAGGCTATATACAGGGGGTACCGGTACAGAGTCAATGTGGAGGTTATATACAGGGGGTACCGGTACAGAGTCAATGTGGAGGTTATATACAGGGGGTACCGGTACAGAGTCAATGTGGAGGTTATATACAGGGGGTACCAGTACAGAGTCAATGTGGAGGCTATATACAGGGGGTACCGGTACAGAGTCAATGTGGAGACTATATACAGGGGGGTACCGGTACAGAGTCAATGTGGAGACTATATACAGGGGGTACCGGTACAGAGTCAATGTGGAGACTATATACAGGGGGTACCGGTACAGAGTCAATGTGGAGGCTATATACAGGGGGTACCGGTACAGAGTCAATGTGGAGGCTATATACAGGGGGTACCGGTACAGAGTCAATGTGGAGGCTATATACAGGGGGTACCGGTACAGAGTCAATGTGGAGACTATATACAGGGGGTACCGGTACAGAGTCAATGTGGAGGTTATATACAGGGGGTACCGGTACAGAGTCAATGTGGAGACTATATACAGGGGGGTACCGGTACAGAGTCAATGTGGAGGCTATATACAGGGGGTACCGGTACAGAGTCAATGTGGAGGTTATATACAGGGGGGTACCGGTACAGAGTCCATGTGCGGGGGCAACGGTTTGTCGAGGTTATTGAGGTAATATGTACATGTAGGTAGAGTTAAAGTGACTATGCATAGATCATAAACAGAAAAGTTTTTACACAATGTGGCTGATGCAATAGATCAGAACGTTGAGCTTAAAAATGTGGATAAACTATTAGGCTATTTCTTCACGTTACAAGTGCAGCAACACACACACGGTAGTCGTTGTTGGTGCCGATATGGTTTACATTTAGATGCAGGAGCTCTACGTACGTTTGATCTAATATTCTATTAAAGCAATAAGCTGAATGTTCCATTAGCGGGAAAACACCATTATCAACAGTGACCACAAATGCAATGTAAATGCTTTTATTATAAAGGTGCATTTTTATGTTAAAAATTATTTTCCCGAAACTCACACGCTGCCTATGTATGCCAGTTAGGCTCTACACCCCTCGTAAAGCAGATTAATGTGCTTCATTTTAAGAAGTTATTTGGACACTTGAGTTGTGATACTAACCTTAACAAAACAGATAGGCCTATGGGCTAAGCTACATGAGGTGTGATACTAACCTTAACAAAACAGATAGGCCTATGGGCTAAGCTACATGAGGTGTGATACAGATAGGCCTATGGGCTAGGCTACATGAGGTGTGATACAGATAGGCCTATGGGCTAAGCTACATGAGGTGTGATACAGATAGGCCTATGGGCTAGGCTACATGAGGTGTGATACAGATAGGCCTATGGGCTAAGCTACATGAGGTGTGATACAGATAGGCCTATGGGCTAAGCTACATGAGGTGTGATACTAACCTTAACAAAACAGATAGGCCTATGGGCTAAGCTACATGAGGTGTGATACAGATAGGCCTATGGGCTAGGCTACATGAGGTGTGATACAGATAGGCCTATGGGCTAAGCTACATGAGGTGTGATACTAACCTTAACAAAACAGATAGGCCTATGGGCTAAGCTACATGAGGTGTGATACTAACCTTAACAAAACAGATAGGCCTATGGGCTAAGCTACATGAGGTGTGATACTAACCTTAACAAAACAGATAGGCCTATGGGCTAAGCTACATGAGGTGTGATACTAACCTTAACAAAACAGATAGGCCTATGGGCTAGGCTACATGAGGTGTGATACAGATAGGCCGATGGGCTAAGCTACATGAGGTGTGATACTAGCCTTATCAAAACAGATAGGCCTATGGGCTAAGCTACATGAGGTGTGATACTAGCCTTATCAAAACAGATAGGCCGATGGGCTAAGCTACATGAGGTGTGATACTAACCTTAACAAAACAGATAGGCCTATGGGCTAAGCTACATGAGGTGTGATACTAACCTTAACAAAACAGATAGGCCTATGGGCTAAGCTACATGAGGTGTGATACAGATAGGCCTATGGGCTAGGCTACATGAGGTGTGATACAGATAGGCCTATGGGCTAAGCTACATGAGGTGTGATACTAACCTTAACAAAACAGATAGGCCTATGGGCTAAGCTACATGAGGTGTGATACAGATAGGCCTATGGGCTAGGCTACATGAGGTGTGATACAGATAGGCCTATGGGCTAAGCTACATGAGGTGTGATACTAGCCTTATCAAAACAGATAGGCCGATGGGCTAAGCTACATGAGGTGTGATACTAGCCTTATCAAAACAGATAGGCCTATGGGCTAAGCTACATGAGGTGTGATACTAACCTTAACAAAACAGATAGGCCTATGGGCTAAGCTACATGAGGTGTGATACTAACCTTAACAAAACAGATAGGCCTATGGGCTAGGCTACATGAGGTGTGATACAGATAGGCCTATGGGCTAAGCTACATGAGGTGTGATACTAGCCTTATCAAAACAGATAGGCCTATGGGCTAAGCTACATGAGGTGTGATACTAGCCTTATCTAAACAGATAGGCCTATGGGCTAAGCTACATGAGGTGTGATACTAGCCTTATCTAAACAGATAGGCCTATGGGCTAAGCTACATGAGGTGTGATACTAGCCTTATCTAAACAGATAGGCCTATGGGCTAGGCTACATGAGGTGTGATACAGATAGGCCTATGGGCTAAGCTACATGAGGTGTGATACTAGCCTTATCTAAACAGATAGGCCTATGGGCTAGGCTACATGAGGTGTGATACAGATAGGCCTATGGGCTAAGCTACATGATGTGTGATACTAGCCTTATCTAAACAGATAGGCCTATGGGCTAGGCTACATGAGGTGTGATACAGATAGGCCTATGGGCTAGGCTACATGAGGTGTGATACAGATGGGCCTATGGGCTAAGCTACATGAGGTGTGATACTAGCCTTATCAAAACAGATAGGCCTATGGGCTAAGCTACATGAGGTGTGATACTAACCTTAACAAAACAGATAGGCCTATGGGCTAAGCTACATGAGGTGTGATACTAACCTTAACAAAACAGATAGGCCTATGGGCTAGGCTACATGAGGTGTGATACTAGCCTTATCAAAACAGATAGGCCTATGGGCTAAGCTACATGAGGTGTGATACTAGCCTTATCAAAACAGATAGGCCTATGGGCTAGGCTACATGAGGTGTGATACTAGCCTTATCTAAACAGATAGGCCTATGGGCTAGGCTACATGAGGTGTGATACAGATAGGCCTATGGGCTAAGCTACATGATGTGTGATACTAGCCTTATCTAAACAGATAGGCCTATGGGCTAGGCTACATGAGGTGTGATACAGATAGGCCTATGGGCTAGGCTACATGAGGTGTGATACAGATAGGCCTATGGGCTAAGCTACATGAGGTGTGATACTAGCCTTATCAAAACAGATAGGCCTATGGGCTAAGCTACATGAGGTGTGATACTAACCTTAACAAAACAGATAGGCCTATGGGCTAAGCTACATGAGGTGTGATACTAACCTTAACAAAACAGATAGGCCTATGGGCTAGGCTACATGAGGTGTGATACAGATAGGCCGATGGGCTAAGCTACATGAGGTGTGATACTAGCCTTATCAAAACAGATAGGCCTATGGGCTAAGCTACATGAGGTGTGATACTAACCTTAACAAAACAGATAGGCCTATGGGCTAAGCTACATGAGGTGTGATACTAACCTTAACAAAACAGATAGGCCTATGGGCTAGGCTACATGAGGTGTGATACAGATAGGCCTATGGGCTAAGCTACATGAGGTGTGATACTAGCCTTATCAAAACAGATAGGCCTATGGGCTAGGCTACATGAGGTGTGATACTAGCCTTATCTAAACAGATAGGCCTATGGGCTAGGCTACATGAGGTGTGATACTAACTAGCCTTATCTAAACAGATAGGCCTATGGGCTAGGCTACATGAGGTGTGATACAGATAGGCCTATGGGCTAAGCTACATGAGGTGTGATACTAGCCTTATCTAAACAGATAGGCCTATGGGCTAGGCTACATGAGGTGTGATACAGATAGGCCTATGGGCTAAGCTACATGAGGTGTGGGACCATGAAAAAAAGTCATTGTTTCTTATGCTGGGCATCATTCACAAGTGATAGGCTAATATCGTCACCCATCAGACTATTGTTTATTTAATCTGGTCTTTACGTACACTAAATAACATATGTGTGAAATTGGTTTTGATTTCAAATGGACCATTATCATGCACCTGTCTCGAATAAAAATACATGTCATCTATTAACTTAAATAGCGAACGCAGGAAGCTTTTCCCCGTGGTTAATTTTCATGCCAGCCAGGTAGCCTGTTGTAAATATAAGGTATGTGCTAAATATTCGCAATGTTGGGAAATAAATATAGTAGGCCTGGCCTAGGCTGATGGAGTCCTTCTCTTTTTAAGAAAGAGGCCAATTGTGGTTTCGCACAACTGCATAGCCTATAGAAATGTTGAGCACAGTGAAGTGTTTGATTTGATTTTCTATTGTATTTGCATTGATGTCAGAGTGGTTAGAGGGACAATAGAGCCCTGAGTACCAGGCCATTAGGACCTGATGGAGGGACAATAGAGCCCTGAGTACCAGGTCATTAGGACCTGATGGAGGGACAATAGAGCCCTGAGTACCAGGCCATTAGAACCTGATGGAGGGCCAATAGAACCCTGAGTACCTGGCCGTTAGGACCTGATGGAGGGACAATAGAGCCCTGAGTAGCAGGCCATTAGGACCTGATGGAGGGACAATAGAGCCCTGAGTACCAGATCATTAGGACCTGATGGAGGGACAATGGAGCCCTGAGTACCTGGCCGTTAGGACCTGATGGAGGGAGAATAGAGCCCTGGGGACCAGGTCATTAGGACCTGATGGAGGGACAATAGAGCCCTGAGTACCTGGCCGTTAGGCCCTGACGGAGGAACAATAGAGACCTGAGTACCAGACCATTAGTGACCTGATGGAGGGACAATAGAGCCCTGAGTACCTGGCCGTTAGGCCCTGATGGAGGAACAATAGAGACCTGAGTAGCAGACCATTAGTGACCTGATGGAGGGACAATAGAGCCCTGAGTACCTGGCCGTTAGGACCTGATGGAGGGAGAATAGAGCCCTGGGGACCAGGTCATTAGGACCTGATGGAGGGACAATAGAGCCCTGAGTACCTGGCCGTTAGGCCCTGATGGAGGAACAATAGAGACCTGAGTACCAGACCATTAGTGACCTGATGGAGGGACAATAGAGCCCTGAGTCGCAGGCCATTAGCAAGTGTGGAAGGCTACTAATGACCATCAGCAGCATCAGCACTTGGAGAAGCCTAATTACCGTGACTAAATGGTTACGTGGAATTTGACTGTCTTCATGACTCGTGACCGCCGGTTTGGCGGTAATAACCCTAGTCGTGTTTAGACTAGACCAAAGGCAACATACACTGTGTGTTTAGTGATGGTTAGGCTATAGCATCGTCAACACTTGAATCCCCCCCACCACACACACCCACCCTTTTGGCCAAAATGTCAGCTCAATCAATGTGAAACCTGCATCAGATCAAACCCACTGTCCTGAAGTTGGCCGTCTCCAACTCTGGCCTAGTGACGCTGCTATAAATGGAAGGTGTTAAGGGATGGCGTTGACACATGAGCCTACAACAGAGAACAGACACAGTTGTAGGAAGGTGTGAAATATCTAGTCTGCTTAAACAGGCTGGTACCACTGTGATGATATACTGTATCTGAATTCAAAGACTACTTCAGTACAATCGTTCTCCTCTCCCTGCCATAGAAAGAGGCCAAGGCAGGGAACTCCCCTGTGTTAACATACATGCAGAGGAGGCACTGGTAGGCAGCAGTGCGAGTAAGTATCCTACTCTGTCAGGATGTGGTGAGGGTAACCGCTGTTGAGAGAAAATGGTACACACCTCGGCCTACCTATAAACAGCCTCCTGTCAATCTTTAAGGGTAAGGCTATTATATAGGCCAGTGGTGAATATGCACTCACTGGGCCAGGCTCTCAACTAGGGCGCTCTCTGAACACCAGCCATTTGAGAGCGCTTTTTTTCTCCCTCGAATTATAAAATGTTTGTTCGTTTTTCATCAAGATATTGAAGATAAACTTAATTTCTGTCCAATCTATATTCCATATTCTAAATCGCTAGTGTCACATCACTTCATTCCCTTAATGTTTATTGGAACATTGTAGAGACATTTCAGTTTCATTTTTGTACAATACATTGTTGCATTTCATTTACCATTTTCTTCCCTCTGAGTGGGCAAGATGTTCATTTTAGTCACAAGATCATTTTATTTCCCACAAAAGTGTTTGTTTGCTGTTTTGTCCTTGGAGCTCATCGGTGTCAAATGGTTGTTACCTCTTCAAGCTACGAGCGTATGGGCATTCCACTAGTTAATATATACATGGGCATACCACTAGTTAATATATACATGGGCATTCCACTAGTTAATATATACATGGGCATTCCACTAGTTCATTAATACATGGGCATTCCACTAGTTAATAAATACATGGGCATTCCACTAGTTAATAAATACATGGGCATTCCACTAGTTAATAAATACATGGGCATTCCACTAGTTAATAAATACATGGGCATTCCACTAGTTAATAAATACATGGGCATTCCACTAGTTAATAAATACATGGGCATTCCACTAGTTAATAAATACATGGGCATTCCACTAGTTAATAAATACATGGGCATTCCACTAGTTAATAAATACATGGGCATTCCACTAGTTAATAAATACATGGGCATTCCACTAGTTAATAAATACATGGGCATTCCACTAGTTAATAAACACATGGGCATTCCACTAGTTAATAAATACATGGGCATTCCACTAGTTAATAAATACATGGGCATTCCACTAGTTAATAAATACATGGGCATTCCACTAGTTAATAAATACATGGGCATTCCACTAGTTAATAAACACATGGGCATTCCACTAGTTAATATATACATGGGCATTCCACTAGTTAATAAACACATGGGCATTCCACTAGTTAATAAATACATGGGCATTCCACTAGTTAAATAACACATGGGCATTCCACTAGTTAATAAATACATGGGCATTCCACTAGTTCATTAATACATGGGCATTCCACTAGTTCATTAATACATGGGCATTCCACTAGTTAATATATACATGGGCATTCCACTAGTTAATATATACATGGGCATTCCACTAGTTAATAAATACATGGGCATTCCACTAGTTAATATATACATGGGCATTCCACTAGTTCATTAATACATGGGCATTCCACTAGTTAATAAATACATGGGCATTCCACTAGTTAATAAATACATGGGCATTCCACTAGTTAATAAATACATGGGCATTCCACTAGTTAATAAATACATGGGCATTCCACTAGTTAATAAACACATGGGCATTCCACTAGTTAATAAATACATGGGCATTCCACTAGTTAATAAACACATGGGCATTCCACTAGTTAATAAATACATGGGCATTCCACTAGTTAAATAACACATGGGCATTCCACTAGTTAATAAATACATGGGCATTCCACTAGTTCATTAATACATGGGCATTCCACTAGTTCATTAATACATGGGCATTCCACTAGTTAATATATACATGGGCATTCCACTAGTTAATATATACATGGGCATTCCACTAGTTAATAAATACATGGGCATTCCACTAGTTAATATATACATGGGCATTCCACTAGTTCATTAATACATGGGCATTCCACTAGTTAATAAATACATGGGCATTCCACTAGTTAATAAATACATGGGCATTCCACTAGTTAATAAATACATGGGCATTCCACTAGTTAATAAATACATGGGCATTCCACTAGTTAATAAACACATGGGCATTCCACTAGTTAATAAATACATGGGCATTCCACTAGTTAATAAATACATGGGCATTCCACTAGTTAATAAATACATGGGCATTCCACTAGTTAATAAATACATGGGCATTCCACTAGTTAATAAACACATGGGCATTCCACTAGTTAATATATACATGGGCATTCCACTAGTTAATAAACACATGGGCATTCCACTAGTTAATAAATACATGGGCATTCCACTAGTTAAATAACACATGGGCATTCCACTAGTTAATAAATACATGGGCATTCCACTAGTTCATTAATACATGGGCATTCCACTAGTTCATTAATACATGGGCATTCCACTAGTTAATATATACATGGGCATTCCACTAGTTAATATATACATGGGCATTCCACTAGTTAATAAATACATGGGCATTCCACTAGTTAATATATACATGGGCATTCCACTAGTTCATTAATACATGGGCATTCCACTAGTTAATAAATACATGGGCATTCCACTAGTTAATATATACATGGGCATTCCACTAGTTAATAAATACATGGGCATTCCACTAGTTAATATATACATGGGCATTCCACTAGTTCATTAATACATGGGCATTCCACTAGTTCATTAATACATGGGCATTCCACTAGTTCATTAATACATGGGCATTCCACTAGTTCATTAATACATGGGCATTCCACTAGTTCATTAATACATGGGCATTCCACTAGTTCATTAATACATGGGCATTCCACTAGGGCTGGGGTGTACCTAATGCATTAATACATGGGCTTCCACTAGTTCATTAATACATGGGCATTCCACTAGTTCATTAATACATGGGCATTCCACTAGTTCATTAATACATGGGCATTCCACTAGTTCATTAATACATGGGCATTCCACTAGTTCATTAATACATGGGCATTCCACTAGTTCATTAATACATGGGCATTCCACTAGTTCATTAATACATGGGCATTCCACTAGTTCATTAATACATGGGCATTCCACTAGTTCATTAATACATGGGCATTCCACTAGTTCATTAATACATGGGCATTCCACTAGTTCATACATGGCTTTCCTGTCAGGAAGCCAATAATCTACTATAATAAATGAGTTGACTTTGAATTAATGAACGGGTCCTTTCTGAACAGGTTCTGATTATGACTACTATTATACAATATAATTAAAGATTTAGGAATATGCCTTTTTCATTGAATACCAGTTATGTGGTTTAATTGTAATTTTGACAGTGGTATGTCCCAGGGAGGAGATAAAAGAATATAGTCCTTAAAAAAAGGTCCAATGCAACCATTTTTATCTCAATATCAAATTATTGTTATACAAAAATTAAGTACCTTACTGTAAAGTTATTGTTTTCAGAGGGGAAAATTGAAAGCTAGCTGTTATGGTCAGAGAGATTTGGAACTCTTTCTTGTCTATTAACTACAGGGCTTGGAGTGTACCTAATGCCACAGGACTGGGAGCTACAGGGCTGGGAGTGTACCTAATGCCACAGGGCTGGGAGCTACAGGGCTGGGAGTGTACCTAATGCCACAGGGCTGGGAGTGTACCTAATGCTACAGGGCTGGGAGCTACAGGGCTGGGAGTGTACCTAATCCACAGGGCTGGGAGCTACAGGGCTGGGAGTGTACCTAATGCTACAGGGCTGGGAGCTACAGGGCTGGGAGTGTACCTAATGCCACAGGACTGGGAGCTACAGGGCTGGGAGTGTACCTAATGCCACAGGGCTGGGAGCTACAGGGCTGGGAGTGTACCTAATGCTACAGGGCTGGGAGCTACAGGGCTGGGAGTGTACCTAATGCCACAGGGCTGGTAGTGTACCTAATGCCACAGGGCTGGGAGCTACAGGGCTGGGAGTGTACCTAATGCCACAGGACTGGGAGCTACAGGGCTGGGAGTGTACCTAATGCCACAGGGCTGGGAGTGTACCTAATGCCACAGGGCTGGGAGCTACAGGGCTGGGAGTGTACCTAATGCTACAGGGCTGGGAGCTACAGGGCTGGGAGTGTACCTAATGCTACAGGGCTGGGAGCTACAGGGCTGGAAGTGTACCTAATGCCACAGGGCTGGGAGCTACAGGGCTGGGAGTGTACCGATGTCACCAAGCAGGCCAAAACGCCAACGCACCTTAAACAGGATGAAATTTCAGGCAGTCTTTTCAAACAGCTCTTTCACAAAAAGGGCTTGATCATATTTTTCACAATTTCACAGCATTATTCCAACCTCATAGTGTGGAAATATGTATAAAAACACAGGAAAATCACATTTGACTGCACCAGGACTTTAAGCGCCCGTTTCCTGTTTCTTTGGCAGTTTGATCTTGGTCATTTTGAGGGGAGGCTGAAATGAGGCTGCAACAAGAGTCTTGATGGAATACAGAGGTTTGCTGCACTGAACCATCCCTGTATCCTACATTCTGAAGCTCCCTATATCCTGAATCTACCTGCTGCATCCTGAACCTGCATGCATCCTGCATCCTGAACATGCCAGCATCCTGACCAGCCTGCTAACTGAACCAGCCCGCATCCTGAACCGCCAGCATCCTGACCAGCCTGCTAACTGAACCAGCCTGCATCCTGAACCGCCAGCATCCTGACCAGCCTGCTAACTGAACCAGCCTGCATCCTGAACATGCCAGCATCCTGACCAGCCTGCTAACTGAACCAGCCTGCATCCTGAACATGCCAGCATCCTGACCAGCCTGCTAACTGAACCAGCCTGCATCCTGAACATGCCAGCATCCTGACCAGCCTGCTAACTGAACCAGCCTGCATCCTGAACATGCCAGCATCCTGACCAGCCTGCTAACTGAACCAGCCTGCATCCTGAACATGCCAGCATCTTGACCAGCCTACTAACTGAACCAGCCTGCATCCTGAACATGACAGCATCCTGACCAGCCAGCATCCTGAACATGCCAGCATCCTGAACATGCCAGCATCCTGACCAGCCTGCTAACTGAACCAGCCTGCTAACTGAACAGCCTGCCTGAACAGCCTGCTAACTGAACCAGCCTGCATCCTGAACATGCCAGCATAACTGACCAGCCTGCAACCTGAACATGCCAGCATCCTTACCAGCCTGCATCCTGAACCAGCATCCTAAAACATTTCAGCCCTTATAACTGCTACAAGGTTCCTAATTTACCAGGCCCACGAGAAACACCTCAACATATTTAAGGTAGGTGGTTGGTGTGGACGATGAGGAGTACAAAAGTACCGACAGCTTGTTTAATGTAGGGTAGAGGTCGATCAATTGTAAGGGGAAAATGTTAGGCCCACACATAATTCTGTTTTTATGTTCGACATTTTTCACAGCTCACACCAAGGCATACATGGCTGTAAATAATAATCCCCACTCAAACCTTCCATGATATAGTTAGCATACTTAAGTGAATCTATCATTATGAACTATGGAAAGGTGAAACTAGAACGAAACGTTGAAAAGTGAAACTAGACCCACTTCTCTATTTAGTCTATTAGTTCAAACATTTCCTTTTATGATAAACTCATCGGAAATCAAATCTACATCCCCAAAAATGTACTTTGCCATGTGAAGGCTGTGTCCAAGATGCTTTTGGCAGAGTAACGAATGTATGTACTGTAGAGCTACAGGGCTGGGAGTGTACCTAATGCTACATGGCTGGGAGTGTACCTAATGCTACAGGGCTGGGAGCTAAGTAATGCTACATGGCTTTGAGTGTACCTAATGCTACAGGGCTGGGAGTGTACCTAATGCTACAGGGCTGGGAGCTAAGTAATGCTACAGGGCTGGGAGTGTACTTAATGCTACAGGGCTGGGCTGAGTTAATGCTACAGGGCTACTAATAACAGGGCTGGGACCTAGGGCTGGGAGTGTACCTAATGCTACAGGGCTGGGAGCTAAGTAATGCTACAGGGCTGGGAGTGTACTTAATGCTACAGGGCTGGGAGTGTACCTAATGCTACAGGGCTGGGAGTGTACCTAATGCTACAGGGCTGGGAGTGTACTTAATGCTACAGGACTGGGAGCTACCTAATGCCACAGGACTGGGAGCTACCTAATGCTACAGGACTGGGAGCTACAGGACTGGGAGCTACCTAATGCTACAGGACTGGGAGCTACCTAATGCTACAGGTCTGGGAGCTACCTAATGCTACAGGTCTGGGAGCTACCTAATGCTACAGGTCTGGGAGCTACCTAATGCTACAGGACTGGGAGCTACCTAATGCTACAGGTCTGGGAGCTACCTAATGCTACAGGACTGGGAGCTACCTAATGCTACAGGACTGGGAGCTACCTAATGCTACAGGACTGGGAGCTACCTAATGCTACAGGACTGGGAGCTACCTAATGCTACAGGACTGGGAGCTACAGGACTGGGAGCTACAGGACTGGGAGCTACCTAATGCTACAGGACTGGGAGCTACCTAATGCTTGTACTGTAGAGCAACAGGGCTGGGTTGTGGTGAGTGATAGAGGAGGTTTCACACAGCTCGGCCAAAGCCTGTCCAATATGACTCAGAAGGAACACGATCTGATACCACACGCACCCCCCCTGCATCCTCCCACCCACACACACACACACACACACAAGACAAACATCATCAGGAACCGAGTCAACAGCACACAGTGGAGCTAAGCATTACCATAGGAATGTAGTAAATCTATTCAGGCCTACTGTAAGTACACGTCACAAGTTCCCACACGATCCATCAATCTAAATGATATCTTAACACAAGACAATCTACCCTATTTCATTCTTAACCAGCAGCGTGTAAGACACATATCACTCCACACAGACTAGAACCCAGGCCAATTTTAAAGGGAAAGGGAAATGCATAAAAATTGCACGCAGTGGTTGATTCCCTGTTTCGATATCTGAAACCCATTTCTCTAAAACAATCTGTCAAAAACCACAAGATTCAATTTGCAACAAATAATGATCTCTCTGGGTCTCCTGTGAGCATAACAACCTCTCCCAATGGCCATCCATCCACGTCATAACCCACTTCCTGTACCCGACAGCTATCCTGTCCAATAAGGAGACAGTATTCGGTTGTAGCAGTACACTTATCCAATGAGGTACCGGCATGTGGTTGTTCCATGGGAGCTGAGGGCACTGTAATGAAGCAGTGAGCTCCTGAGAGCCTAGCTCCGGATATGAGTCTGACCCTGGATCAATGAGAGGGAAGCCAGTTATTACACTACAGGACCAAGGTTTATGAGTTTGGTTTTAAATCTAATATCAGCGTTACGTCCAAGGATCATTTCCCCTCCTTATTCTGGTCAGTTCAGCAGCTGCACTATTGACTCATCCACATAACACCTATTTAATTCACGTCAGGACTGAGGGGAAAAACGACCAAGCTGGCGTAATATATACAACAACACTTTTTACATGATATTTGACTTAAGGGTGGACATTGGATATCAATGTGAACTATAGGTTGTTGTGTTTCCCATAGGCTACTGCACTGAAAATGTGGAACCTGTCTTCGGAGGCCGGAATCATTTCCTGGGTTGTTCTAAGCATGTTGTGTTCTACTGGTGAAACGTTTCACCATCACATATAGCTGGACAGCTGATGCTGGCTGGTCATGTCCTGAACTCAGCGTTTCACCATCACATATAGCTGGACAGCTGATGCTGGCTGGTCATGTCCTGAACTCAGCGTTTCACCATCACATATAGCTGGACAGCTGATGCTGGCTGGTCATGTCCTGAACTCAGTGTTTCACCATCACATATAGCTGGACAGCTGATGCTGGCTGGTCATGTCCTGAACTCAGCGTTTCACCATCACATATAGCTGGACAGCTGATGCTGGCTGGTCATGTCCTGAACTCAGCGTTTCCCCCCAAAACTCTCCCTATTGGGAGTTGCTGCTGGACTGTGGATTGTTGTAAAAATAAAAAGGTGGTTTGATCTATTTGGTGAGTAACAAGAACCTGAAAAGGGGTGCATCTGGATCCTAATGTTTATGTCCCCAACTCCATGTGATTTATTTAACATTCCAACCTTTGACCTGCGTTTTTCTGGATTTGTTGTTGTTGTTATTCTGTCTCTCACTGTTCAAATAAACCTACCATTAAAATTATAGACTGATCATTTCTTTGTCAGCGGGAAAATGTACAAAATCAGCAGGGGATCAAATACTTTCCCCCCTCACTGTATATCCTGTTATACTGGTGAAACAGCCCTGTAGTCCAGGGCTAAGCCTAACCACAGATGTACCATAATCACCACCTCCAATGTAGCCTACTTTACCAACGTGGACATGCTGACTCATGGCCTGTCTGGTGAGCATGGAAATGCTGTTTAAATCTCACCAATGTCCGATGTCTGCAGTCTCTAAGACTTTGCTAGTATAGGACCTACATTGACATGTTATGCACAGCGTTTTATAAAGGCAACATTTTATACGATGTCTTGATAGTACAGTGTTTCACTGAGTAAGATAAACTAACCAGGCCAAGCAACTGACAGGATATTCAGATCTGTCTATTGCTCTCTCCATCCAGGGGTAACCTACTAAGGATGTGTTGTTTATCACATCGACATGCTCATGTTATGTTTACCCACCTTCATTTTCAGATGTTGGGCATGCAACCTGTAGTACCAAATCAAACGTCCTCTCGGGAAACTCGCTGTAATAAAGGAGAGAGATGATGACTTTAGCTGGGAGCAAAATAAACATCTGTGTACAAACATCATTTATGGTATGCAACGATTGCAAACTAGATACATCAACAGCATATTATGCAACATAGTTTGACACATAGTTATAAATAGTGACGAAGCCACTCATATATAGGGGAATCATCGGTCAAGCTCGGTCTATTTGCTGGCCAGACAACTCAATTCTCGCGTGATTCATTTGATGGTCGAGAAATAAATTGGTTAAAGCTGCTGTTACTGCTGACAATTCAGCAAACATTCTGGGGGAAATGTCTTGTACCTAAAAGTCTATATTGACACCATATTATATTGTTTACTTTAGGACCGTTAAAATACTAAAATATAGGAGGTCCTAGGCTAGCAGGCTAATTAATTTAGCGAACTTAATTAAAATTATTTTAGCAACTTGACAGCATTACACTGACCCAAATGCTAACTCAGCATGCCAGACCGCCAGCTAAATAAATTACAATTCACACTTTTAATAACGGTCCATAAAACATAGGTATGTATTGTCTAGAAGTAAACAAACTCGTGTCTTACTTTATTCTGCTGTCCATCGTTCACAACATCGCGACAGCTCGCGCCACCGGCTTTGCTGTTCCAGACCAAGCTTGCGTTCCGAAGCAACGAGAGGTCCGTAACTAGTTCAACCTTTCAGCCTGTTACCTACCGCTGACACCACATGCTATAAAGATGTATTCTAGCTAGTAGCGATGTTTCTTCCTTGTTCCTGATCTGTACAGTTGGCTGTTTCAGTTCCACGGTATTTCCACAACAAACAGCACCAGGAAGTGGCTGTGAAGATTTAGTGACGTCACCTAATTTGATAAACATCTTGGAGTGTCCCCTCCTCCCCCTAAATCCTCAGAACAGCAGTGATTTCATGTCCCCCTCCTTGATTTAAGCTGATGGCGTTATCATGTTGTTCTATAGTAAATGCTTGGTAATTGAGTTTATTTATTTTTTTATTTTATTTTTTTATTCCACATGGGCAATAGGGACTGCTCCTTCACAAGTAAGAATAGTGATGGCTATAGGGAGTGGCAAATGGCATAGAGGTGGCAAATGCACCCTCGGTTGTTCTTTTTTTACATTATTCAAGTTCATTTAGCTGTCTGGATCTGACGTCATTGACAACAACAACAAACATGACCAGAGCTTTTTGATTGTTGTAAAGCAGAGGATATTCCTGTGGGCATATATTTGGGCTTTATGCATGCATTCCACATTTGCTGCATTAAATAGGCTATAATTCACACACAACTCTTAGCAGTCCAACCTATGATGCAGAGTCATCGAGCCCCTGTGTTAGCCTATATGTGTCCCGGGGTAAATTGAAACCAGTGGCTGTGCCTGCCTGTGTGTGTGTGTGTGTGATGTGTGTCTCTCCTAGCCCTCCTGAGAGTAGACCTGGCTGGGAGCCAGTTTCCTGCAGGCAGACTGAAGGTAATTAAGTGGCAGCAGACTGGGACATGCTGTTGCAGATTTCTCCTATGAAATGATAATGGCAGGGTCCTGCTGGTGCTGTCTCGCCATTCACAAAAGCATTACCTACGCACAATACGCACCGGGCTGGAGTCAGGAGGGAATAGCCTACTGTGGATTAAATACACCACTTTATGTGGTTCAACGTTTATTTTATTTCTGTGTGTGTGTGTGTGTGTGTGTGTGTGTGTGTGTGTGTGTGTGTGTGTGTGTCACAGATATGGTTTGGTGAACCCTGTTCAAATGACGATGAGTGACCTTGCATGAGACCTGGAGATCAGGCTTTCAGCTCATCGTGCGAACACCGTCCACTGGCAAGCAGCAGACGACTTAAAGTCAGTCAATCACATAGGTTCAGTGTATTCTATTTCAATGCACAGTGCAATGGCAGTTTCCCATAAAAAAATGATTTGAGAGGCAAATAGCTCTCTATTAGGATAAACCGTCACATTAACGGAGGTTCTAAGTGTATAAAGTAACAGTTCTGTCTAAAGGAAATTGACAAAATTCCACATGACTACTTGGGTTCCCGAGTGGCGCAGCAGTCTAAGGCACTGCATCTTAGTGCAAGAGGTGTCACTGCAGTCCCTCGTTGGAATCTGGGCTGTATCACATCAGGCTGTGATTGGGAGTTCCATAGGGCGGTGCATAAATGGCCCAGCGTCGTCAGGGTTTGGCTGGTTTAGGCCGTCATTGTAAATAAGAATATGTTCTTAACTGACTTGCCTAGATATATAAAGGTTCAATTAAAACACACACACACATATGTATGTATATTTTTAAAAATAGCATAAATGTTGGAATCAGGATCAAAATGAATAACACTAGAAAAATAAACTCACATATCCATTTACAGGTAATGTTGTGATTCAATAAATATTCAAATACATCTTCCATACTGTACATTTCTAATTAGAACATGAAACGCAGGCAATGGATGACTGTAATAAATATGGTAGAAAATAAAATACTAATCATCCTCCCAATGTTGACATGAAACCATTTCAGTGAAGTACTCACATCCTCTGCACTTTCCGACCACATTCAACCTTTGTTTTTAATACACATGTAGTGTTATTATCGCTTTGAGGATAACACAGTGCCACCGACGCGGCCCGCTACCAAGGACTGTGGGCTCCTTCTCTGTGGCTGACGTGAGTAAGACATTTAAGCGTGTTAACCCTCGCGAGGCTGCCGGGCCAAGGCGGCATCCCTGGACATGTCCTCAGTGCATGCGCAGACCAGCTGGCTGGAGTGTTTACAGATGAGGCAATCGCCATAACCCTGCACATTGCCCTATCCCATCTGGAAAACAGGAATACCTATGTAAGAATGCTGTTCATTGACTATAGCTCACCATTCAACACCATAATATCCTCCAAGCTCATCATTAAGCTCGGTGCCCTGGGTCTAAACCGCGCCCTGTGCCACTGGGTCCTGGACTTCCTGAAGGGCTGCCCCCAGGTGGTGAAGGTAGGAAACAACACCTCCACTTTGCTGATCCTCAACACAGGGGCCCCACAAGGGTGCGTGCTCAGCCCCCTCCTGTACTCCCTGTTCACCCATGACTGCGTGGCCATGCACGCCTCCAACTCAATCATCAAGTTTGCAGACAACACAACATTAGTAGGCCTGATTACCAACAATGATGAGACAGTCTACAGGGAGGAGGTGAGGAGCCTGGGAGAGTGGTGCCAGAAAAATAACCTCTCACTCAACGTCAACTAAACAAAGCAGCTGATCGTGGACTTCAGGAATCAGGAATCAGCAGATGGAGCACCCCCTAAAACCCTCACAAACTTTTACAGATGCACAATTGAGAGCATCCTGGCTGTATCACCGCCTAGTACGGAAACTGCACCACCCGCAACCGCAGGGCTCTCCAGAGGGTGATGCAGTCTGCCCAACGCATCACCGGGGGCAAACTACCTGCCCTCCAGGACACCTACACCACCCGATGTCACAGGAAGGACAAAAAGTTTGTCAAGGACATCAACCACCCGAGCCACGGCCTGTTCACCCCGCTATCATCCAGAAGGCGAGGTCAGTACAGATGCATCAAAGCAGGGACAGAGCGACTGAAAAACAGCTTCTGGGGCCTCCCGGGTGGTGCAGTGGTTAAGGGGGTTGTACTGCAGCGCCAGCTGTGCCATCAGAGACTCTGTCGTAACCTGCCGCGACCGGGAGGTCCGTGGGGCGACGCACAATTGGCCTAGCATCGTTCGGGTTAGGGAGGGCTTGGCCGGTAGGGATGTCCTTGTCTCATCGCGCACCAGCGACTCCTGTGGCGGGCCGGGCACAGTGCGCGCTAACCAAAGTTGCCAGGTGCACAGTGTTTCCTCCGACACATTGGTGCGGCTGGCTTCCAGGTTGGATGCGTGCTGTGTTAAGAAGCAGTGCGGCTTGGTTGGGTTGTGTATCGGAGGACGCATCATTTTCAACCTTCGTCTCTCCCGTACGGGAGTTGTAGCGATGAGACAAGATAGTAGCTACTAAAACAATTGGATTCCACGAAATTGGGGAGAAAAAGGGGTCAAATTCAACAACAAAAAAACACAAAAATAACCAGCTTCCATCTCAAGGCCATCAAACTGTTAAATAGCGATCACTAGCAGGCAACCCTGCATCTTAGAGGCTGCTGCCTCTAGACTTGGAATCACTGGCCACTTTAATAAGGGAACACTAGTCATTTTAATCATGTTTAAATAATGTTTACATACTGCTTTACTCATCTCATATGTATATACTGTATTCTATTCTACTGTATTTTAGTTGATACCACTCCAATATTGCCCGATCTAATATTTATATATTTCTTAATTCCATTCTTTTAGATTTACTGGTTTTGAATAAAATCAAATCGAATCAACTATTTATTGGTCATACACATATTTAGCAGATGTTATTGCAGGTGTAGCGAAATGCTTGTGTTCCTAGCTCCAACAGTGCAGTAGTATCTAAAAACAAATCTACTACTGCACTGTTGGAGCTAGGAACACAAGCATTTTGCTACACCTGCAATAACATCTGTTAAATATGTGTATGACCAATAAATATTTGATTCGATTTGATTTGATTCAGTCTGGGGCAAAATGAACCCACCACTGTCACTCAAAACCAGTTGTCACATTACATTAGCTGGATATACAGTAGACAGACAGCATACAGCCATGGCTTAAAGCAGTACATAACCTTGAAAGGACCAATAATTGTCCACTCATCAACTTCATGTTTTAAATGTGTTAGTGCAGAATGCATGTATGCTACAGTAAGACTGGCTGTCTTGCTGGTTTCTATATGCCGGTCTCAAGTTTTTTGAAATGCTTGATTTTGTGAGAAATAATATAGGGCCTAGAACAATCTTTATGGAGAATTCCAGTTTGCTACAACAGCTTGTATTCCAATGTTTGAATTTCTATAAATCTTACAGCAATACAACTTCAATACGATAGGGGCGCAGTGACGCTAGGACTGCTGCATAGTCACATGCCAAGAGGCGACAAGGAAAGAGGAAACTTATGATACAATTTATCGATTCTAGACTTTTTTTTGTTACATTCTAGCCTACAAGTTTGGTGTAGGTTGTAACTGTTTAATCATTGTTTTTTTTTGTGTAATAAGCGCGTGCTTGCATTTTGGATGGCAACATTGTCGTATGGTATTACCACTGCAACATAGCCTTGTTGTAGATAGGCTAAGTCGTTCTAAACTAGAAAGTCGAGAAGGAAACATCATAAATGTTAGTAGCCTATTTTCTTTAGCAATATTATGTTGTTTTGCCAATGTTTTCCGCGTGAAACATTACTCTGCGGGTTGATCTTGCAACGTGCTAAACGAGCAGTTAAAATCATGTCAACTCAGGACGCCTCACAACACGATTTTAACCAGAAGCGTTTGATAGCCAACAATAGCGGATCATTACAGATTCATACAACTAAAGCAGACCGTGAAGACTCGGATACCGGTGTCAAGACGAGCAACGATTTGCAAGAAACAAACAGAACAACTGAAAAACAGTTCACAGAGGACGAACTTGCCATACATAAATTACACAGAGAAGCATGTGAGGTAAGCTTCAGACATCTTGCTGACGTTACACTCTTATGAGCCCGTACTTTGTCACCACAGTGACTGACCGGCCTGGCCGCCTACCTCATGTAAAAAAGCTACATGTCATGTCCCATGTCCCGCAAGGATAGGAATCAGAGGGTGTTGGCTCTACTGCTGTCATTGACACAAAACTGGGTCACTCCTTTTCCTACTGGGGCAACAAACAGTTAAATATATGACAATACTTTATGTAAGCAGTATCTCACTATATAACATGTTAGGTCACGTTTTTTGTTTGATTATATTTTGTTTTTACTTATAAAATATATTTATACAAAATATGACATTGTTATATGCTGTAATAATGTTAACACTGACGGCAGTGACAAATCCAATGTATTTATAAAGCCCTTCTTACATCAGCGATATCTCAAAGTGCTGTACAGAAACCCAGCCTAAAACCCCAAACAGCAAGCAATGCAGGTGTAGAAGACAAGATGGGCAATAGCTAGACAGCACCAGAGAGGGGTCAACTTTTAGAATTTTGAAATGTGTTCTAATTCTGGACATTCGGTTACATTGCATTGTTTACATATTCCCCATGTCATGTTAATGGGGAGCTAACATGGCTGCCATAGAATGTTGTAGTGTCATGGAAATGCATCATAATGCAGAAACCTCATTGAGCTACCTATATAAATACATGGCTCTGGACAGGATATGTAAGTGTGTGCACTGTTCTACCACCCAAGGTGTCTTCACTTCACGCTTATAACATTCTTATAGACCTAGTTTTTTAAACATTGCCTTATAATGAGTGAGTGTCAAGCTGGCCGGCGATGTTTACCACCAAACCATTGACAGACGCAGACCTCTCTCTATCCTTAACCCACTCCCAGCCCACTCCACGTCAGCAGCAGTAGGTGTCACTCCCCAATGCCAGCGGGCTTCCCAGTTGTAAAATATTTATCATGGCTCCTGAGTCTGGCCGGAGTAAAGCATGTTGGGTGAGAGAGACTTGAGCGTGGCAGGGCCAGGGCCTCGGTGGGAAAAGCACAATGCAGGGAGAGCAATGGCAGTGCCAGTTCCTCTCTGGGGCCGTGCGATGCCATGTGAAATGACAGGCGGTGTCACCAGAGAGCCCCAGGCCTTTCTCCCATCGTGGCCTGGCTGGCTGCATGGCTGCCTGTCAAAGTTGAAACTAGTGGGCTCTGCTTTTTGAAACAGACTGAGAGGTGATGTTTTGGTACTTCACATTAGAATGAAGGGGTTTGGTTAGTGTGTTTCTCGTGTACGGTGTGGATTGATATAACATAAACTACATGGGTAGGACATGTCACCATTTATTAAACACAACCTACAGGGGTAGGACATGTCACCGTTTATTAAACATAAACTACAGGGGTAGGACATGTCACCGTTTATTAAACACAACCTACAGGGGTAGGACATGTCACCGTTTATTAAACACAAACTACAGGGGTAGGACATGTCACCGTATATTAAACACAACCTACAGGGGTAGGACATGTCACTGTTTATTAAACCCAACCTACAGGGGTAGGACATGTCACCGTTTATTAAACACAAACTACAGGGGTAGGACATGTCACCGTTTATTAAACCCAAACTACAGGGGTAGGACATGTCACAGTTTATTAAACCTAACCTACAGGGGTAGGACATGTCACCGTTTATTAAACACAAACTACAGGGGTAGGACATGTCACAGTTTATTAAACACAACCTACAGGGGTAGGACATGTCACCGTTTATTAAACACAACCTACAGGGGTAGGACATGTCACCGTTTATTAAACACAACCTACAGGGGTAGGACATGTCACAGTTTATTAAACACAACCTACAGGGGTAGGACATGTCACCGTTTATTAAACACAACCTACAGGGGTAGGACATGTCACCGTTTATTAAACACAACCTACAGGGGTAGGACATGTCACCGTTTATTAAACCCAAACTACAGGGGTAGGACATGTCACAGTTTATTAAACACAACCTACAGGGGTAGGACATGTCACCGTTTATTAAACACAAACTACAGGGGTAGGACATGTCACCGTATATTAAACACAACCTACAGGGGTAGGACATGTCACTGTTTATTAAACCCAACATGTCACTGTTTATTAAACCTACAGGGGTAGGACATGTCACCGTTTATTAAACACAAACTACAGGGGTAGGACATGTCACCGTTTATTAAACCCAAACTACAGGGGTAGGACATGTCACAGTTTATTAAACACAACCTACAGGGGTAGGACATGTCACCGTTTATTAAACACAAACTACAGGGGTAGGACATGTCACAGTTTATTAAACACAACCTACAGGGGTAGGACATGTCACCGTTTATTAAACACAACCTACAGGGGTAGGACATGTCACCGTTTATTAAACACAACCTACAGGGGTAGGACATGTCACAGTTTATTAAACACAACCTACAGGGGTAGGACATGTCACCGTTTATTAAACACAACCTACAGGGGTAGGACATGTCACCGTTTATTAAACACAACCTACAGGGTAGGACATGTCACCGTTTATTAAACCCAAACTACAGGGGTAGGACATGTTTATTAAACACCTACAGGGGTAGGACATGTTTATTAAACCCAAACTACAGGGGTAGGACATGTCACAGTTTATTAAACACAACCTACAGGGGTAGGACATGTCACCGTTTATTAAACACAAACTACAGGGGTAGGACATGTCACCGTTTATTAAACATAAACTACAGGGGTAGGACATGTCACCGTTTATTAAACACAAACTACAGGGGTAGGACATGTCACCGTTTATTAAACACAACCTACAGGGGTAGGACATGTCACCGTTTATTAAACACAAACTACAGGGGTAGGACATGTCACCGTTTATTAAACACAAACTACATGGGTAGGACATGTCACCGTTTATTAAACACAACCTACAGGGGTAGGACATGTCACCGTTTATTAAACACAACCTACAGGGGTAGGACATGTCACCGTTTATTAAACACAAACAAAGGACATGTCACATTAAACACAACCTACAGGGGTAGGACATGTCACCGTTTATTAAACACAAACTACATGGGTAGGACATGTCACCGTTTATTAAACACAAACTACAGGGGTAGGACATGTCACCGTTTATTAAACACAACCTACAGGGGTAGGACATGTCACCGTTTATTAAACACAACCTACAGGGGTAGGACATGTCACCGTTTATTAAACACAAACTACAGGGGTAGGACATGTCACCGTTTATTAAACACAAACTACAGGGGTAGGACAAGTCACCGTTTATTAAACACAACCTACAGGGGTAGGACATGTCACCGTTTATTAAACACAACCTACAGGGGTAGGACATGTCACCGTTTATTAAACACAACCTACAGGGGTAGGACATGTCACAGTTTATTAAACACAACCTACAGGGGTAGGACATGTCAACGTTTATTAAACACAAACTACAGGGGTAGGACATGTCACCGTTTATTAAACTCCTATCTAATCCCCTTGTCAAGCTCTTCATTGAAATGTGCTTAGTTGTGTGTGTCCACTGTACTATCTCAGGCAAGAGTGTTCCTCATCAGCTCAGCTGTGTGTGTAAGCGCCTGGTCGTGTTCCTGGCACGGTGTGCCCTCTGTGTGCCGTGCTACCTGGTAGCTACCAGCAGTGAAAAAACACAACATCACAAGATCCAGACTGCTTTTTACATCTGTTTCCACGCTAAGGGTCGCGTCTTCGCTCCTCTCTGACCTAACGCAATCTGTTTGTGTGTGTTTTGCAGGCTAAGAGGCAGAAGTACATGGACCCAGGCAGCGGCTACAAGGTGTTCACAGAGTTTGCCCACCGCCAGAGAGGAAAGTGCTGCGGCAACGCCTGTAGACATGTGAGTTCTGGCTTCATGGTCTTGACACACACACACACACAGCCCTGCTGTTACAGTCTAACTCAAGCCTGACCCCTGACCCCTCAACCCAAACCTCTGTCTCCTCTTTGTGTAGTTCAAATAACTAATTTCATTTTTTTTTTTTTCATTCTTCCCACAGTGTCCATTTGGCCAAGTCAATGTGAAAGACCCAGCCAACAAGAAACATTTTAACTCTATGTATTATGTATAATACACCAAACACACTCTGGTTTAGTGTACAAGGCATGATATAGTCTGTGTACTGTGTTGTTATTTTGGACTGTTTCAATGGTGTGTGTTTTTTTTTCCAGCACCACGATAAATGATGAAATTTAGTGGTGTGTGTGCAATCTTCTCCTGCTATGAATTCTCTGTGTGATTTTAGTCTCTACAGTAGGACACTGGAAAGGGGGTAGGTCTCTGGAGTCTAAATTTGGTTTTGGTTTTTGAATTTTACCCTGTCAATAATTTTTTTAAATCATTTTTCCTCAAAGATACAATGAAAATATATATATATTTTTAACCTTGATTGATGATGACTTGACATGTATTATTGTTATGTGATTGACTGTCTGAGATGGTGATGTTACTATATAGATTTTCAGAGGGAGTGTATGAGATGAACATCCATCTCTCTACTGTCCCTTTATCCTCCAAATGTACACATATGCACATTTTTGAAACATTTAAAACGGAAAGGGATGTGCAATTTAAATAGTCACCAGGTCAAGGTTCATCTCTCAGCCTGGCTCGCTGGTTGAACGTCAGCTGATGGAGTCAACCTGTTCACATACAAACAGTGGACATCAACAGGCTCGCTCCCTGCTGTATTTCCCAAGGAGCCTTCTGGCAACGCAGGGCTTCTCCATGTCTCCCTGCAGCTGCTCCCCCGACACACAGCCCTAATGAACGCTGGGGCTCTCACTAGCCCTGCAACACTGGGTGCAGACCACCCCGCACCAACACACACACAGGCATGGGGACGCACGGGCACGCATGCACGCACACACAAATACACAGACGTGGACACAAAAATACACAGACTTAGACAGACACACAAAAAGGCAATGAAGGTCGCCTCTAAAATCTGACTAGATATTGTACAAGACACTGCACAGAGTAGTCCTAAAGCCAGACCGAGCTGAGGATAACCTTCCATCAGAGTACTGTGTGTGTTAAACCAGAGCAGTTTTAGTCTGTGTGATTTGTCACTAGGCACAGAAGTCAATTCAATGTCTATTCTACGTTGGTTCAACGTCATTTCCATAAAATGACTTGGAAACCATGTTGATTCAACCAGTGTGTGCCCCAGTGGGTTGTGGGTAGGGGCACTGGCTCCAAACCTGCCACACATTCTCCTGTATCCATTTGATCGGGCAAACGGTGTCAGGATGAGTGAGTGTGTGTGCCGCGGAATGCTTTCGCAGCCGTCTACTGGCCCGGACAGGTGGGTCCCAAAGGCAAAGTGCTTAGTGATCAGGAGCAAACCCCAGCGAGCGGCTACAAGGAAATTCATGATCCCAACAGTGCTGAGCAGGACAGGTTCACCGCGACGCGTCGTCAGCCTGGATGAGAGGCAAATTTATTTGGGCGACGGTTGTGAAGCGAGGCAGCAGAGCGTAGCGGCAACAACACTTCGTTCGCCATTCCGGGTAGAAGGTGTCACAGTCATCAAGTACCTGGGCCCGCCTGCCTGCCTGCCGCAGGTCTGGGAGTTTTGCCTAGGGACTTGTCTGTCACATTACGCTAGATGCATTGCCATTCCAGGGCCTGTGCGCTCCTGCAGCCTGACCATGAAATAGGCCAACTTTCATGTCTGCCTCATCTCTCTCCGTCGCCTCACTCCACTGATGACACAGTTGGAAAGGTATTTTTTCTTCTGTGCTACTGAGACACAGCAGCACAGCTCTCAGTCAGTCCCTCCGCAGCACCAGCTAGACATATATCTGGGAAACTCATGGTAGCCAGAAGCAGGAAACTGGAAATGTCCCCTGCTCTCTCCAGGCTTGTCATGTTGTCAGGCCCTTTTCATGACATACAGGGCTATATTCTATTCTGGATTTTCTATTTCTTTACCTTTTGATATTGAACACTGCCTCGTTGAGGAAAATCATTTCCCTCTACTGTTTATAACTGTTGTAGCCTGTACATGTGACAAATAACCTTTTGTTTTTTATATATTTGTGCATTCTGGAATTCTTTAGAATATCTCAGGGAATGTTCTCAATATTTGAACCTGTATTTAATGTTATTGTCCTGTGCAATAATTATTAGTATTACATGTATGTGTAAACATAAAAAAGAGTGCGACTGAACTATTTTGTAATTGAATAAATGATTGCTATATTTAAGTAGTATCAATAGTTATGCGGTGTCAAGCGTGATCCAAATTGACTGTGGTTTATTTATGCTGAATTTATATCCATGAAATATATAAATAATTTAAATCAGCCTGTACAGTATCTCTGGTTAAATCAGCCTGTACAGTGTTTCTGGTTAAATCAGCCTGTACAGTGTTTCTGGTTAAATCAGCCTGTACAGTGTTTCTGGTTAAATCAACCTGTACAGTGTCTCTGGTTAAATCAGCCTGTACAGTGTTTGTGGTTAAATCAGCCTGTACAGTGTCTCTGGTTAAATCAGCCTGTACAGTGTTTCTGGTTAAATCAGCCTGTACAGTGTCTCTGGTTAAATCAGCCTGTACAGTGTCTCTGGTTAAATCAACCTGTACAGTGTCTCTGGTTAAATCAGCCTGTACAGTGTCTCTGGTTAAATCAGCCTGTACAGTGTCTCTGGTTAAATCAGCCTGTACAGTGTCTCTGGTTAAATCAGCCTGTACAGTGTCTCTGGTTAAATCAGCCTGTACAGTGTCTCTGGTTAAATCAGCCTGTACAATGTTTCTGGTTAAATCAGCCTGTACAGTGTCTCTGGTTAAATCAGCCTGTACAGTGTTTCCGGTTAAATCAGCCTGTACAGTGTCTCTGGTTAAATCAGCCTGTACAGTGTTTCTGGTTAAATCAGACTGTACAGTGTCTCTGGTTAAATCAGCCTGTACAGTGTTTCTGGTTAAATCAGCCTGTACAGTGTTTCTGGTTAAATCAGCCTGTACAGTGTTTCTGGTTAAATCAGCCTGTACAGTGTTTCTGGTTAAATCAGCCTGTACAGTGTCTCTGGTTAAATCAACCTGTACAGTGTCTCTGGTTAAATCAGCCTGTACAGTGTCTCTGGTTAAATCAGCCTGTACAGTGTCTCTGGTTAAATCAGCCTGTACAGTGTCTCTGGTTAAATCAGCCTGTACAGTGTTTCTGGTTAAATCAGCATGTACAGTGTCTCTGGTTAAATCAGCCTGTACAGTGTCTCTGGTTAAATCAGCCTGTACAGTGTCTCTGGTTAAATCAGCCTGTACAGTGTCTCTGGTTAAATCAGCCTGTACAGTGTCTCTGGTTAAATCAGCCTGTACAATGTTTCTGGTTAAATCAGCCTGTACAGTGTCTCTGGTTAAATCAGCCTGTACAGTGTTTCCGGTTAAATCAGCCTGTACAGTGTCTCTGGTTAAATCAGCCTGTACAGTGTTTCTGGTTAAATCAGACTGTACAGTGTTTCTGGTTAAATCAGACTGTACAGTGTCTCTGGTTAAATCAGCCTGTACAGTGTTTCTGGTTAAATCAGCCTGTACAGTGTTTCTGGTTAAATCAGCCTGTACAGTGTTTCTGGTTAAATCAGCCTGTACAGTGTCTCTGGTTAAATCAGCCTGTACAGTGTCTCTGGTTAAATCAACCTGTACAGTGTATCTGGTTAAATCAGCCTGTACAGTGTCTCTGGTTAAATCAGCCTGTACAGTGTCTCTGGTTAAATCAGCCTGTACAGTGTCTCTGGTTAAATCAGCCTGTACAGTGTTTCTGGTTAAATCAGCCTGTACAGTGTCTCTGGTTAAATCAGCCTGTACAGTGTCTCTGGTTAAATCAGCCTGTACAGTGTTTCCGGTTAAATCAGCCTGTACAGTGTTTCTGGTTAAATCAGCCTGTACAGTGTTTCTGGTTAATCAGCCTGTACAGTGTTTCTGGGCTTTTCTTTGTTGGGATATTTCATCTCAGACAAAAGAAAATGCAATGAAGCCCCATTCCACTGTCTGCTATTGTCTTGGCAGAGCTATAGCATGTCCATTCCAGGCTGTGAATTGAGTGGCGGTCTGCCTGGCCAGTTACTAGTAGTGTATTTATGTCAAGCTCTTAGGACTGAGACACTCTGACTGACCTTCAGCGGAAGCATATGTTGTTCTGGAGCAGCTAGATCCTGCTGTTGTCATGCCGTATGCCTGATAGAGGACCCAGCATGGCAGATACACAGGCAGGGACAGTCCAGTTTGGAGCCCTGGCTGGCCAGACACGCAGGCAGGGACGAGTCCAGTTTGGAGCCCTGGCTCACTAAACAGGCTTCTATTGTCCCTAGCTGACAGGCCAAACTCTCTCTCTCTTTTGCTCACACACAGACACACACACACAGCCCCGCGGCCGTAGGCCCAGCCACAGTCACTCTCAGCCTCCATCACTGCTGTCCAGCAAAGGGTTTGACACGGAGTTGGCGGGCAAATCTGGAGTTTCAGCCACCTCGTGACGCCTGAAAGATACATCAGTCTCAGCATCTGGCCCGAGAAGTGTGTGTGTGTGTGTGTGTGTGTGTGTGTGTGTGTGTGTGTGTGTGTGTGTGTGTGTGTGTGTGTGTGTGTATGTTTGTTTGTGTGTGACAAAGAGAAATCACAGTGGGAGGGTGGTTTCTTTGCACTTTGTGTGTACGTGTGTGTGTGTCTTGATCCAAGCAGCAGCTGAGCAGCCCCTCCAAACATCAACGTCTGGTTGTGCAACAGAGACAATGTCATCTGGCCTCGGGGCAGGAGCTTCACCACTGGTCAGATGGACAAGCAGCTCCCTGTGGTAGAATTACAGCCTGACAAAAACGTCATGCACCTCTGAGTGACAGTCAGCACGCCAGATTCCTTTGGACAGACTGGCCTGCGAATAGCACTGAGCAGCAGTGGGCTTTTCAGCCATGTCTCAACTGGTGGTCAAGCCGGCTGTGCCAGGCCAGAAACCCTGCCACTGCCAGATGAGACCGGACAAGGGGAGGGAGGGAGGGAGGGAGGGCTGTAGCCTTGAGATACGGCAGAGTTTGGGACTGCACTTTTTGGGTGCATCTCAGTCTGTAGTGGTGGTGGTGGAGGAGGAGGGGGGGGAGGCAGCCTGGATTTGTTGTGGAGAAACAGACAGGCAGGGAGGCAGCAGTTGGTGTTCATAGGCTCAAGCTGGCTAGTTAAGAGCTAGCTCTCCTATTCTCCATCTGGCAGGGAGCTGTACAGGGGTTGTGCGATATGGGCTCCAGCAGAGCAGGGAGAGGGGGAAGAGAGGGAGGGAGAGAGGAGGGGAGAGGGGAAGAGAGGGAGGGAGAGGGGAAGAGAGGGAGGGAGGGGGGAGTGGAGAGGGGGAGAGAGGGGGAAGAGAGGGAGGGAGAGGGGGAAGAGAGGGGGAGAGAGGAGGGGAGAGGGGGAAGAGAGGGAGTGGAGAGAGGAGGGAGGGAGGGAGGGAGTGGAGAGGGGGAAAAGAGGGAGTGGAGAGGGGGAAGAGAGGGAGGCAGAGGGGAGTGGAGAGGTGGAAAGAGGGAGGGAGAGGGGGAAGAGGGAGGGAGAGAGGAGGGAGAGGGGGAAAAGGGAGGGAGAGAGGAGGGGGAGAGGGAAGAGAGGGAGTGGAGAGGGGGAAAAAGAGGGAGGGAGAGAGGAGGGAAGAGGGAGGGAGAGAGGAGGGAGAGGGGGAAAAGAGGGAGGGAGAGAGAGGAGGGGAGAGGGGGAAGAGAGGGAGTGGAGAGAGGAGGGGCGAGGGAGTGGAGAGGGGGAAGAGAGGGAAGAGGGAGGGAGAGAGGAGGGGAGAGGGGGAAGAGGGAGTGGAGAGGGGGACAAGAGGGAGGGAGAGAGGAGGGGAGAGGGGGAAGAGAGGGAGTGGAGAGAGGAGGGGGGAGTGGAGAGGGGGAAGAGAGGGAAGAGGGAGGGAGAGAGGAGGGGAGAGGGGGAAGAGGGAGTGGAGAGGGGGACAAGAGGGAGGGAGAGAGGAGGGGAGAGGGGGAGAGGGGAGTGGAGAGAGGAGGGGGGGAGGGAGAGAATGAAAGGAGAGAGAAGGAAAGGAGAGAAGGAAAGGGAGAGAGAGAAATAGGGGGGTAGAGATGGGGAGGAAGAACCCTTCAAATGATGCTACACCTTTAGAAAAGAAGGAGCTATCTAGAACCTTAAAGGGTTCTTAAGTCAGGCAGATCAAGAGTGTGTTCGAAATTGGACATCTATCCATATCCTGAGGATGTTGGAAAATGCCTTCGAAAAACAGTGAGTGCTATTACCATCAAGAAGGCTTGGGTTTTGCTAGGGCATGGTGGACAGGGGATTGGTGGTGGATGGGTGTAATCCCATGACTCTGGGTTGATCCCAGTGGTGGACACTCATACAAATCTTAATAAATAATGACCCTTTCCTAAACCTTAACCCTAAATGTGAGGTTTGGAGCAACGGAAGAATACTGAGCAGGAGGAGACAACCCAAGGCTCAAAAACACTTTGAAATGTGAGGTTTGGAGCAACTTCAACATTTTACTTCTGGAGAAATGTCTAATTCTGCATTGAGACTGTGAGAGCTCGTTGTCTTTGGCTGTCCCCATAGGAAAACCTTTTGAATATGATTATTTTTTGGTTCCATGTAGAACCCTATTCAGTCTGAAGATGAATGAGATGTCCCACCCTTTTTCAAATCATATGATGAAATACATTTTCAAACATGCATTATAATAGGCTGTGGCCGTTCAATTGATTTGATATTATGCCAATAGCCTTTTCCAAATCACGCACAATATTTCTCAAAATTGAATAAGACAAATTTTGCACATTTCCTCATCACATTGAAAAAAACAAATCTAAAGTAAACCAACCAACCCACCATACATATTCATAAGCAGTCACGATTGTGTTGATTTCTGAACTAGATCAAATATTGGCTCCATTGAAATAATTTCCACATTGTTTGCGAACTTGTGATCTCTTGTGGACAAATAAGTTAGGCGGCAGGGTAGCCTAGTGGTTATAGCAGTGCACTAGCAACCGGAAGGTTCTAAATTCAAACCCCTGTGCTGACAAGATACAAATCTGTTTTCTGCCCCTGAACAGGCAGTTCCTAAGAATTTGTTCTTAACCGACTTGCCTAGTTAAATAAAGGTAAACATACGAGATGACCAATTAGGCAAGACTTTAGTTCCTAGATGACCGATTTTGTGAAGGCTATGTTTCGTTTAGATTTAATATTTACAAACATTCACTTTAACGGATTTATGTGAAAGGAAGCAGTAATAGTTTGCTATGTGGAATTGCGACAGCCGTGGAGCAGTTTGCCTCCGGGCAGCGCGACATACCTAATATGACACTCTATAATTGGGATTCTTTGAGATGACACGCGCTCCTGTTGACGTTCCCCGGTAACCTAAAGATTTACGCAGACCCAACCGTTTCACTATAGCATAATTCTAACGACCATCTTCATTGTTCATTGTAAGGCCTACCGGTATGCCTATATCTTGTTGACTGGAAGGGAGACAGGGATTGACTCAAATTGGAATGGAACCATTCAAAGACCTAGGGAGTTGTAATTTAAGGTATTTTTTCATGTGATTAGAAAAACAACGTGGATGTCAAGCCCAGCCCATTTCAGAGGAGAAAGTGAATGTGACTATTTAATTTCTGTCTTCAACATCACAAGATTTCGTTCCAAGCGTTTTTAATATTCTCCCTGATTTGGGCAATATAGCCTATTAGTATAAAATGTGCCTGCTAGGTTACGTAATGTGACACGTGGATTAATGTTCAATTTAATAATAATCTACTCAATTGAATAACTTTTCATTTCTATTCACTGTGATGTTTTTAGGCGTGGTGTATCTTGACGTTCATGTTCTCCAGATAGCCTATTGTTAATACAGTTTGACTGCGACACCCAATGATTTATTAAAACGGACCCATCAGAAACCACTGTAATCTGGGGTGTAAAACACACTTGACTATATTTTAATTCATATGGGCGTTGACATTCTGATATTTTGGACAAACCCGTGATGTGTGTGTGTGTGTGTGTGTTCGTGCTCGTGCGTGCGTGTGTGTTTCAGCATTGTCTCGTGAGCTCTCATTATCAGTGCGTTTGAGAGGGTTTGAGAGGGTTTGGTGAAGGGAGAAGAATATGTATAATTGTCTTCTCGCCAAGCGGTGGGTTTGTTTTAATTGACACTCGCTGGGACTACAAGAAACAAGGAACAACCCCCATCTACCGGCAGAATCTCTGCCACCCTCTCCTCCTTCTCCTCCTCCTCTTCTCTCTTCTGTACAGCCCCGCCACCCTCTCCACGCACGGTTGGCTTCTATAACAGGACAACGCTTTCTCAGCTGAAGGTAACCGAAACTTTCACATGAAATACAAATGTTCACGCAATTAATCGGTATATGTGCCATAGGCCTACATTATATCCACATGGCTTATATTTTCGAGGTGCGAAGAAATGGCATTGAAATAGAACACAGCCTGATGCATGGAGTGGAAAAGATTGTGCGTGTGCAAGCTATAAGATGTGGCATTAATGGTAGATATAGTGAGACTTGTTACTGCCTGGTTACTGAGCTTTGAGATGTGGAAGGGTTGGCGATATACGGCTTATTCCCGTGGTTTAGTTGAAATATGGTCTTATCTGTCATTGTTTTTGAATACACGTTCATGGTCAACATTTTATAAGAAAAAATAACAAGGTTGAAATTGAGAAGACACTGCACAGTACACTGAACTGCAGAGGTTAGAGGTGATTCTCAGCAAAGTGTCAGCAGAATAGTGGAAAAAATAGGGAAAACGAACAAAAAATAAGTAATACTAGCTTAAATGTGTTGCCAGTTCTAAAATGTCACGAGCCACCAAAATAACAGCAAAAATAACGATGAATTCTGAATTCTAACCGGAATGGAAATACGTTAGTTGGCCGCTATAGTTCATTTTATTTATTTTATTCTTCAGGAGACAAAAGCCTGGCATGGTTACGAACAATGCAGGTACGAATTCACCCCCAAAAAAAGCCAACGCGTTTAGAGACCAATAAGTTACTTTCCTTAGAAGATACCAATGTGTGTCCGTCATCCTTATTGGCGTTACTGTAAGATGCATCATCAATAGTCATTTATTTTATTTTCATTTTTAAAAATCATATAGCAGATGTTTTACACAGTTATAACCAATAACCTGCTATGGGACCCTAGACTTCTAACAGGCCTAGCTATAACCTAGATCCGGGAAAGAGGGAATAAGGCTACATTTCGATTTTGTTAAGTAAAAAAATATATAAAAAAATAGGTTGATTTCCATTTCAGAGAGATGGACACTGGGAGAGCTCATGCATATACATTGACGCATTTTAATCCTTTTTCACTCGGATGAAATGTCATTGCTGGAGGCAAGGGAGACACGCATCAGGGGGATCTATAGCACATTTCATATTCCTTATGAAGATGCACAATGAAATAATAACAATACTAATAATAATAATTTTAGTTTATGAAATAAATAACAACAGCTATCTAAACATTTAGCAGGATATAAGCTTTTTTAAATAAGGTGGGCCACCCTTTGCGTTTTCTATCCTCTCCTGGGAACGCGTAATAAACACTGCCATTAAATGTCACTGAACTGACATAATTTTAAGATTTCTTTGTCCAAGTGAAATGAATCCTCAGTATTTTTTTATGAAATGTTTTACCTCAGTGGTATGAAACTGACAGAGCGCGAATTAACTCCGCTGCTGCTAGCACATTCACCTCCTCTAAAGCTTGGACATTTCTGCGCCGCGTTATCTAGAGGGGCCCAATTAAACACCCGACTTCTGATCCCGGGGACAAAATGGAAATGTAACACTTCTTAAAATGATTGGTGTTGGCGAGAGGAAGCGCACCTGCAACTCCATTGAGCTTTGGGGGAGTCTATTAATGGTCCGGACTGTAAGCAGAGTTATCTTTTGTCCTCTGACACAAAACCTTTAATTCTCCCAGACGTGTTTTATTGTCTGTCAGGCCCCGGCCAGTGCCTTGGGGACAGAATAATACACACATTCGTTATATAGATAATATCAATTACCTCTTCGACAACATGGTATCCGTGCAATAAATATATTTAATGGAATTCAATATCTTGGATTAAAGTACAAAATGTCAATGGCAAAAAAAACAAGTAAACCAGCCGATTTAGCCAATATCATGGGTGCGTGTTGTCACACATTTGAGAGAGAAATCTGTCTGTCAGTGTATCGCGATAGTTTGAGTGTACAGAGGGGTTAATTGGAGAGACGATGGGCATGCTAATGAAGAGTTAGTGGCGGATAATTAGTTTCCATTGAGTGTAGGTTACCGTTTAATTGAGAGAGCATTGATTGGGCTTTAAAATCTGTAATTCCGTTACTTACACAGAATGGAAGCTTGACACTGGCACTTCAGCGCATGCAGCCTTAGGATAACTAGAAAATGCATATAGACTCCTATATAGGCTGCTTAATTAGGCTAACGTATTATGTTGGTTAGAAAAGGGTCTGGCATTTGGCATCTGTTCGTTTTAAAATCGGCCTATATGTTTTTGCCAGGCTATTTGTGGCATATTTATCGTAGTCCATATTGTATTATTTTTCAGGCCTACATTGTGTTTTGTAGGCTAAACTTGACATATGTTGGCTATGATAATCTTTTACCATTCTCTCTACGGAGTTACTGTAGCAGCCTTCTCCCTAAAACATATCACTGCCCCGCCCCAACCTCCCAACACACACACACACACACACACACACACACACACACACACACACACACACACACACACACACAGCATGTTTTCTTTAACATTAATTAATCAGGATCCTGTTAAATTAGTCCTATTATAATCTCGGGCTAAAGTAAAAAAATATCCAATCCACAGTATACCCGACAATAGTAAAAATATCGCTTCACACGACTGTTTCACACAAGACGTGTCACATAAACGTATCGAATCAAATTCAACAAATGAGAATTCTGAAACTCCATAATACATTTCAAACATATTAATATTAGTTCAAATTACAATTCAATATCCAATGCTTATCCTTCTAATTCAATCACACCAAGAGCTTATGTAAATATCACTAAACCGCATCGTGTCTTTAAGCTGCGATTTAGTCTCCACTAATGTGTCTGGTAACTAAAACCTATAGAAAAGAAAAGTAATGAAAATGTCAATACCCGAAGTGTCTCTCTCCACGCTCTCGCAGCCAGCATGCACGGCGGTTTTGAGAGGAGAGTGACAGCTCTTTGTTGGTGAATAGAAATCAGTGGCATAGAGAGAAGGGGCGACTCCTCCTCCCAAATTATCCAAACTGGGCAGGCTTTTGCTCTCTTCACAAATAGAACACGGCTCTCCAACTCAGGCAGTCCCAATCTGACCTTCAAGCACACGGAACCCTGTAACGGGAGATCGGTTGGGGACTGTCGAGAGAGAAATACCCAATCTAAACTTCTGACATTTGAACCGTTCATCACCATCATCATCAGTGCGTGTACTGGCACCCGCCGGATCAGCTGGACTATACTTTTTCTTTTTTGGTAACAAGACATTCAGGGGAGAGGAAAACCATTTATTCCTGCCTTGACTTCTCCCCGTTCCTCATCTCTACACCGAGTTGTATTCGTTTCCCCGTTTGCTTTGCACACTTGCAGAGGAGGTAAACTGAGCTGAGTGTGCCTCTTGTGTGTGTATGCCTCTTGTGTGTGTATGCCTGTCTCGCAGCAGAACCAGTCGGATGCTCTGAGCCTACCGGACGCAGAGCTGTATATGGAAGTTGTAGGCTATAAGGCAGAAGCGAGCTGTTGCACATTGCGTCGTTCAAGAGCGGGAGCCATGCTGTTCCACGGGATCTCCGGTGACCACATCCAGGGCATCATGGAGGAGATGGAGAGGAGATCCAAAACCGACTCGCGCCTGGCCAAGGGCGTGCGGCTCAACGGAAGGGAAGCGGTGAGGAAAATTAACACAGTGCAATGTTGTTGTTGTTTTTCCTGACATCTATGACGATTAACACCTACATCCGAATGGGAATAACTGCTTATGCGCAAGTGAATGCTTTAGAAGGTAGGCCTATAGTTGGGCTAATATAAAGGATCACTCGAAATAAAGTCTTAATGTTGTGGTTAATATTGAGTTTACGGATTCCTCTGCCCAACATAACAAACAATAACATGCAGTCTAAATGTTATTCTCGTCTGGGGAAGTTTTCTTATGTAATACAAATATATTCACTTATATTCACTTATAAACCTGTTAAGTGAAAGTGCATCAAGTAAAAGTGACAATTATTACGCACAATTTTCCAATTTGTTACACAATTTATATTTTGTGCAAATAGCAAATTGATGTTGTTAATATTTATTTATATAATATAGGCTATATATATATATATATATATATATTTTTTTTTTTTTACCAATATAGCCTAATAGAGTTAGCCGTGCTTGGTTATTATTAGCATTTACATAATAATTTATTATATTCCTACATAATTTGTGTTATTATTATAATTATTATTCCTGGGTCATTGTTGTAATTTATGGTTAAATTATAGGCGTGTAAAAGTAGGAGGTTATAGGGCCTTCTTAGCTGTCGATACAGCTTATTTTAAATGTGCACGGAAGCGTCATTAATTATTCTTTGTCATTGTAATATCATTATGTAGCTCCATTTGTTAGATAAGTTGAACGCAGTTACTCCCTAAACACAATGGGCCCTGCATGTGTATATACTTCTAGCCCCGCAGAAATTTCCTGGGGTTCATTTGGCTTTTAAACCGAACTGTCATGAGCCTAAAATCTAACTACTAAAGTGCTACTTACTATTTTATTTATTTTCAAGAAAATTGTGTAATGCTGATTTTAGTGTAATATGTCATTTTCATATATGTTACAGTTTTATCACACACAAGCCAAACCCTCACATGAGAAGTATAGGCCTAACTACACGCGCAGGATGCAAGCCATGCATTTCCCACGTTAATACCCCCGCACCTTTACTTCTCCCTCCAGACCATGCCTTCCATGGGCCCTGAGAAACCCGCGTTGTGTGCCGGCTGTGGAGGCAAAATATCGGATAGATATTATCTGCTCGCTGTGGACAAACAATGGCACCTACGGTGCCTCAAATGCTGTGAATGTAAACAGCATTTGGAGTCAGAGCTCACGTGTTTCGCCAAGGATGGCAGCATCTACTGCAAGGAGGATTACTATAGGTAAGACAAATCTAAGATTATGAATTGTTTTTCTACAAGTTTAGTGAAATGATGTATTTTATTATTCGATAATTGAACACACACTCTCTCTCTCCCTCTCTCTGTTTGGTATTAGGCCTGTCATACAAACGATTGGTTTGGTATTAGGCCTGTCATACAAACGATTGGTTTGGTATTAGGCCTGTCATACAAACGATTGGTTTGGTATTAGGCCTGTCATACAAACGATTGTTAGTGACTGAATCCATAGGCGTAACACACAAACATAGGCCACGGAAAAGGGCAAATAGGCTATAAATCTAGGTTAAATGTATAATGTATGCAGAGAAGGCCTATTGGTTCGATCGGCTCTAGTCATACAAATCCTCATATAATGAATCGACAACATGGACATAGACACAGCTGTAGCCATGTAGCCTATAGATATCAGAGGCAATCTGACATTTCCACTGCAAAGCCGAGGTGTTATTATACAAAAACTGAGGATGGAGGTTATAACATTATAAGCAAACTGCTGGGGGGACAATAACGACATGGAGGTGTCTTTTATGTAGGTCCCTCTCCTCGCAGTGTGTGAGTGTGTTCCATTTTTTTCAATCCTGTTCGGAATGTTTTAGAAGTGTCATGTCTGCGCGTCCTTGTTCTAGAAGGTTCTCCGTGCAGAGGTGCGCTCGCTGCCACCTCGGGATCTCAGCATCTGAGATGGTGATGCGCGCGAGGGACTCCGTGTACCACCTGAGCTGCTTCACGTGCACCACGTGCAACAAGACCCTGACCACAGGCGATCACTTCGGCATGAAGGACAGCCTGGTGTACTGCCGGGTCCACTTCGAGACCATATCCCAGGGAGAGTACCCCCACCCTGGCCTCAACTATGCCGAGATGGCGGCTAAAGGTGGAGGTCTGGCGCTGCCATACTTCAATGGCACTGGAACGGCCCAGAAGGGAAGGCCTCGGAAGAGGAAGAGCCCCGCCATGGGCATAGACATCACCAGCTACAACTCAGGTGAGGAGACGGGGAAGATGAGAGGACTGGCTGGTTGGGGAGTTGTGTCGGGGAATTGATGCTGCTGCACTCTTTGAAAATAACTTTTCGATGGGGATGTAATGGTTAGGGCTAATATAATTGTATTACATGCTAACGAAGGTAGCCTAGTGGTTAGAACGTTGGAACAGTAACCGAAAGGTTGCTAGATCGAATCCCCGAGTTGACAAAGTAAAAAGCTGTTATTATGAACAAGGCAGTTATTAACCCACTGTTCCCCAGTAGGCTGTTATTGTAAATAAGAATTTGTTCTTAACTGACTTTCCTAGTTCTATAAAAATAAAAAAGACGACGTACGCTGGTGAACTGACGAATATAGAGCTGGCTGTTGGATTTTTTTGGGGCTTGCTCGGTGTTTAAATCCGTAGGCCTACTCCGAAAGCAATTTGAACCAAAAAGGGAAGGGGGACACACACAAGAAAGAGAACAGTTGACCATTCAACAAAATTGAAGAGGCCTGCTATGAATGTGTGCTCTGTTCATGAAGTAGGCCAAGCCTATTTGCATTTACCATCATTATGCTACATTTTTTGTTGTCAAAGTGTTCTAAAATTGACCCTCAGTTACACATTTTCTAATTAAGAATCGTTTTAGGTTATCGAATGTCTAACATGGGCACACACATGAACTTGAACCATATGCACGTGCAGGGGGTAACGGGTGACCTATACGCACGTGCAGAGGGTACGGTAATTCAGTACCGTAATTCACTTGCTTAAAATGTGTCGCAGCTAATGCCCTTCTCCGCCTTTAGTTTTACTTGGGGGGGGCATTGCCTCCTCGGTTAGGCTATAGCCTACAGTAGGCATACATTTAGCCTAATTTTACTTTTGAAATCTGGAATTGAAAATGCTGATTGCTATCATGCAACCATGCTCTCTTGTTGTTGCTTTTTAGAATTAGTATCCGGTTGATAAAGTTGTTAATTGTGTGCCAAGTTTCCTCTGTTCTCCATGAATCAAAGGAATAAAGGTAATCTGCGTGCTAACAGTTCTGCGTTAATTGAAGGTGCTTTAGGAGTCCCTGGCCTTCAACCACTTCTGAATCATACTCAGGAAGGTCAGCACAGTTCTCAGAAACAGAACGATGGAGCGGGAATACAGTAGAACAGGTCCTACCAATAATAATACATTAATAACGACAAGGATAATAATCGAGATTTTATAAAGTCTGTTTCATTTCCATAAATAATGTCAATATGCCTCCTTAATTTATTTGGTCTCCGTTTAAAAAAAAATATATATATATTTAGCTATAGATGTTGTGCATCTTTAAAGCACTTTTTGGTTGCACTGCAAATACATACATCCGCTTGTAGTTAACTCAGAATGAAGTCCTGTGTCTTTCACAGTCAGGTGCGGGCAAAATCCTTTATATTGTCTAGATCCGGTTTATAATGTTTTGGATCTATCTCCTCTGTATGCCTATATGTCGTTTAGAGGATTCTCCAATACAGTCCCAATGTCGACTTTGCAGTTGGTAGGCTATACTTTGCTGCTCAGCATGTTTTCATAGCGACCCCTGGTGGGTAGTTATAGAACGAAAGGCACTGGACGAAAATAGGATACCCAAGATTTAAAGATTGAGGTCTTATTTATTGCAGTGCTTTTAAGATGCGTGTCTAACATGAATTAAGATGAACATCTGATATCTGAAATAAGTGTTTTAAGTTACAAGTTAATGATGAACAATCTGGTTGTAGTCCTGGTCGAGATTCATTAGAAAAATAAATGGAGTGTGTAGGTCAGAGATATTTAAAATAACAAGATAGGTGTAAATAACAAGATAGGTGTGTTGAAAAAAATGAATGGCCTGCTATATTGTTCTAGTTTATCAGCCAGAGATTTAGAGACGACCATTTGGTGTGATAGAGTAGAAGGAGTCTGTCATAGGGAGCAACAGAAACGCTATAAAAATGTCTACTGGATGGTTTGACTTTTAAAATAATTGTCTTTTGATCATGGAATGTCAATCAATTATTGTAAATATTTTCCCGTAAACAGTTAAGGACCTAATATTATGGTGCATGTTGGAAGTAGGGATTACATATTAATGACAAGACAGTATTACTTTCTTTAAACACAGAGGATTAGAAATGCCGTACCAAATCAACTAACTCTTACTGTAGATTTTATTTATTTTATTTTATAATACTTTCTAAGGGTTTCGGGTCAGTTCAATTTGGAACAATTAGGAATCAATTCAATATCTCAATCTTAACTGAAAACTATGGCCAGTTTACGGACATTTTGTGTCTTGAATTTCTGTTCATTGGAATGCGTGGCCATATTAAAGTAATCCCAACCCTGTTCCAGTTGTGTTGTATCTTTCTATACTCAACCATTTGGGGGAGTTCTGTCCATCTAATCTTCTAGGGATTATATTTACACGTATCCACCAGAACCCCACTTAAAATATATATATATATTATTCTCCAATGTGTCAGTATTTGTGCTCTAACCTGCCTCCTCCTCTTGGTTAGGTTGTAATGAGAATGATGGGGAACACCTGGACCGTGACCAGGCCTACCCTCCAGCCCAGAAGAACAAGCGCATGCGCACCTCCTTTAAGCACCACCAGCTCCGCACCATGAAGTCCTACTTTGCTATCAACCACAACCCCGACGCCAAGGACCTCAAACAGCTGGCCCAGAAGACAGGCCTCACCAAAAGAGTTCTCCAGGTAAGCAGAAGCCATCGACCTCCTTCTTGACCTCTGACCTAGTATGACATCATCACTATATCCTCCATTCCACCGTTTGTTCTTTTTTTTTTGACCATCAGTTCCATTCAAGTCCAATTAATTCATCCTTTTTTTGGTTTGTTTGGTTTTAATAAAATTTTTAATTCGTTTTCTACCAATTTTGAGTTGTATGGAATGTTGTTAGGCACTAGGTCCCTTGATGTACTGTTTGAAGTAGATGTACTGTATTTGTAGTGTTCAGGGTTTATAGACATATCATTTATCCACTAATCACTCCCAGTCTCCCTGGGTCAGTGGTGGCAAGAGTAACTTAAACTAATATTCACAGAGCGAGAAACTTAAACTAACGTACACACAGAGAGAGAGAGAGAGAGAGAGAGAGAGAGAGTGCACAAGTCTTGTAAGGATCTTTTACAGAAGAAAAACTCTTCCAGCTGGTCATTTCTCATGTGGTTTCTACTCCCTGAGTCCAAAATAATGGCGTCAAAATCATCAGTTTGTAGTTATTGCACTTTGTACTCTACCAGGAGAGTCAGCTAGTGGACAACACTGTGATGTCAAACAGAACAATTTGTACTCTACCAGGAGAGTCAGCTAGTGGACAACACTGTGATGTCAAACAGAACAATTTGATGAGAAAGAAAGACAGGAAAGTCAATAAGTTGCTAATATATATATTTATAATATACATCAGACATAAACATAAAGTAAAAGCCATTGGATTGGATTGGTTTACAGGTATGGTTCCAAAACGCAAGAGCCAAATTCAGAAGGAACGTTTTGCGACAGGAGAATGGTGTTGACAAGGCCGACGGCACGTCACTCCCTCCGCCCTCGTCCGACAGCTGCGCTCTGACGCCCCCCTCCAGCGCGGCCACACTAACAGACCTGACCAATCCCTCTATCGCTGTAGTGACCTCCGTCACGTCTAGTTTGGACAGCCATGTTTCGGGGAGCCCCTCACAGACTACCTTGACAAACCTTTTCTAGCAAGCTCTACGACTCCTAGCAAGAACAACGACAACAACAACAGCAGCGTTTAATCAGGAGGAGATTATTTTGATGTGTAGCATTTGCAACCGCTTGGCAGCTGAGTTTGTAGTCAAACTATTTAGTGATTGGTTTTGTGTCGAGGACGTTTTGAATCTGGAAGGCATTGACAAATCATTATAGAGGGTTCAACAATCTGGGTCAGAGCCCAAATTAAATTATTTAAATGGTAATAGTATATTATTTTTTACTTTATTTAATTTAATTTGTTCATTTGATTTGATTTAGTCTAAATTGACCCCGCCTGATAATTCATTTTAAATCATTAATACTATGTTAGTCCTATTTAAGGCATATTTCGATCTTATTTTATTTTTATTTTTTAAATCTTTGAAATATGAATTTTCATAATGTTGTTTAAAAGATCATTCAGAGTTATCCTGGATGTTACAAGATATTGGAGCATTATAGAGATGAGTAATTTCTCGTCTCTAAATTACGTTGTATACATTACAACAACCCAAACATTACAACTCTAATGCCAGGTGGCTGTAGTGACGTCAACATGCATTTTGTCTTAACATGATACGCCTCAACTGTGATAGAAAATAATAAGAACAGAACACACCTCTAGATCTGTACAGTGGTAACTGTCCAACATGTAATGCAGTCACGTTGATATTAGAAGGAGTTCAACTATAGAAATCAGTGAGGGAAATATTGATTGGGACAGAGTTCTTGGGCACTGTTTGAAATTATTATTTTCATGATACTTTTACTAATCTGTTGGCCTCATTTTACATACCAAACACACAAATGGAAAAACAATTCTGTTGGCCTCATTTTACATACCAAACACACAAATGGAAAAACAATTCTGTTGGCCTCATTTTACATACCAAACACACAAATGGAAAAACAATTTTGTTGGCCTCATTTTACATACCAAACACACAAATGGAAAAACAATTCTGTTGGCCTCATTTTACATACCAAACACACAAATGGAAAAACAATTTTGTTGGCCTCATTTTACATACCAAACACACAAATGGAAAAACAATAGTTTATCTGGATTCAGCGAGCCCGTAGAATTACTGTTAAATACAGTTGCACAGTGACAATAAACTGCCCAATGAAAAGTGCATTATTATTATTATCATCATGTTTCTCAGGGTAAAGAAGGGTTGATTCTGAAAAAGGTAAGATGGTAGGAGAGGAAGCTAATAAAAAGTGAGGGATGACGATATGGAAGATTAGATGTGTAGAGCTGACAGAAACATCAACAATAACCCCAGAAAAGCTGGAGATATTCGACAGTCGGTGGGACAAAGAAATCCCCCTCCACCTTTTCTCCTTGGCCATATTTCAACTTTACCGACACTTGCTACTGAACAGACCAAATGATATTTCCCCCTCTGGCTGATTTCAGGGGAAAGAGAGACAAGAGGAATAGAAGGATTGCTTTTTGACGGGGTTAAACTTTTGTTTGTCTCCTGGGCCAGCTGTTTAAGGTCGTTGGCGTTGGGTTGTGGTTGATAGCAAAGCAGGACTACATGGTGCGAATTAGGAGAAAGAAAAAAAGACGAGTCCTGGCTGCAGGGTTCAAACATTGTATTGTAATTGTCACAATTTGTTCTACTGTAGAACATAGCGTTACTCTCAATCTACTTGATGAAGTAGATGCTTAACTCAATTCTACTATGTGCCTTATGCTATAACTTGGAAGAAAGTTTGTAAACTTCAGGATTATATGTGTTGTTTGTTGACTGATTCACATCCTTGTGACGCCTCACTAGTTTTGTACTGTTTTGCATCTTATTTCTGAAGATCTTTTTATGGTGTATCCTGTCAGAAAGGAGGCAGCGATGTCTTAGAAAGCGTTTGTGCACTTCTTTCAGATATAGTTGGTTGATTCCAATAATCTTCGTGTTAATAGTTGAGTACAGTGAGTGTTCTATCGAGATTGTCCATGTTTCCCTGTTTCTTGACAAAGATGGTGTATAGAAACTATTTCTCCTTAAATATTTATGGACCAAACGGTTGTTATATATCTTATTAAATTTGTGTGAATAAAAAATACTTTGTTTTAAATGAGTTTTATTTTTCATTACACTTGCCATTTTTTTGTGTTATACCTTAGCTACTAGGTTTTTATTATTTTACTCACATCAACAAATGGAGAAAAAAAAACATTCAATGATTGATTGACCAATTAAAACAAACGTTCCACATTTTTTACTTTCATTTAGAATTTGTATTTCCTATTTTATGGTGTTTACAGCTTCAAAGTAATGCCCCATGAATTTGGACCTAAACCCTGTAGTCAACCATTATGAAAAAGGCTTTTTAATGCATGAATATGGCTATATAACTTTTTATAATGGAAAAAGGAACGCTGCAAAGCATACATTGACTGATATATCTGTATAGTATATAAGTAGTGCTAAGGTGGGCGTAACAGGAAATGCAGACCTATAAAGACAGGTTGCTCTGTAGTTAATATATTGTTACTCTATGATTTCTTACAGGGAGAACAAATCTTGGGGCATTACAGCCAAACTTCCCGGCGTTTGAAAATACCCTAAAGTATTAAGAGAAGGGGAAGACTTTGGTCGGAATTCCTCACCGTTGAAGACAAAGACAATATTAGGATATAAGACGATAGAATATTGAGAGAGAAAAAAAATAACAAGACATGTTTCAGTCCAAAAAAATGTACAACAACCCAAAAAATATTGAAAAGGTTTTTCCTGAATGTATCGAACTACGGAGAAGAATGTGATTACTGATATCATTGTGGAAAAAGACTTGACTTTGCTCATATTGGAATGCCATTCACACACAGTGGAAAAAGCTGTATAGTAACATAGCTGTATATAGCAGAACAGCATGGCAGCACAGGGGGTTACAGTAGGATTAAGAGACTGCAGACATTTAACAACACGACAGGACACTCACGCACAGACACACAAACACACACATGCACGCACACACACACACACGCACCTACACACACACACACACACACACACGCACACACACCCTTCCCTTACCCCACACACTCTAACCTCTACCCTCTTTAGAATCAGCTTGCTATATAAAAAAAAAACTTTCTTTTGTCACAAATGTCATTTTGTAAACACATGGCCTCCTTGAAACTCGGCAGCAGGACGCCCATCAAACGCGCTGATGAAGAGGACTGCAGAGTTGGCGCTTTGCCATCTGGCTGCACGGAGGGAAAAGAGGATGTAACACAAAAACAAAGATGAAGAGGATTCCCATTTTGCATGCACCTCATCATATTGTTAACGTTTTCATTGAGCTGCATATTATTACTTCGTTTGATGCATTGTATTGGTATCATTCGTTGTCAGCTGTAAAATAATAAACCCTATGAAAATCCTTCCCTGATGATGCTCATGTACCTTACGGGGGAAAACAAAATGTCATTGTCATTGGACATAGATGGATTTTAATGCTTGAAGCTTATTTATACATGACATTCAGCTAACTAAGGACAATATTAACAATCCTATTATTACTGGCTGATTTCAATATCGTAGTTATTCTTATGTTCTTGTTTACTGTGCGGCTTTTAAAATACACAATCAGCTCATGGAATTAACGGTGTGATTGCAAATAATAGATGGCATTAATTAGATGCTGAATTCAAGCTATTTACAATATGTTTTCTGTTCAGTTACAGTTTATAGGAACTGGATAGAGTCCATTCAGACTCCTGACAAATGTGGGCACCACGTTTCATTCTTGGGGTAAAACTACACCACATAATTCTAAACGACTAACCACGTCTCCTAGTCTCACAAATCACAATGTCTGTAACCTAATCCCACTGGCTTGGTTCGTCAGTGCTGTGTGATTACTGCTCTACGATGAACGCTGCATATCCATGTTGGGAAGAAGGGAGACGGAAGGGAGCAGAGGGCCAGGATGGGGGAGGAGGGAGGGAGGAGGGAACGCATGGGGCCTAGTAAACAGCTTGCTGTTGAATTCCAACAACGTGGGAAACAGAAAACACTACAGACAAGTCCAAGCCTAAACCTCACTCACTGGGGTGCTGGTCGTGCTGTTTTTCCTGGCCCGGGCTGTGGACGGTTTACACTAGCGAGCAGCAGGAAGTGGGATTGCAACATAACACAAACAAACAGTGTCAGCCATCTTGGATTCAGGAGATTCTGGACATCATCACAGCATCCTGCTGACTGACAAGAATGTGAAGAGATGGAGGTTTGTGACTGGAATGCTTCTTATCGGAACCATTAGTGTGTGTTACAGGAGTCTGCTGAGGGGAGGACGGCTCATAATAATGATCGGAACGGAGCAAATGGAACGGCATCAACCATGTGTGTGATGTATTTGATCCCATTCCACTGATTCCACTCCAGTCATTACCACGAGCCCGTCCTCCCCAATTAAGATGCCACCAATCAATCAATCAAACAAATGTATTTATAAAACCGTTTTTGCATAAGCAGATGTCACCAAGTGCTATACAGAAACCAGCCTAAAACCCTAAACAGCAAGCAATGCAGACGTAGAAGCACGGTGGCTAGGAAAAACTCCCTAGAAAGGCAGGAACCTAGAGAGGAACCAAGCTCTGAGGCGTGGCCAGTCCTCTTCTGGTTGTGCCGGGTGGAGAGGAACCAGGCTCTGAGGCGTGGCCAGTCCTCTTCTGGCTGTGCCAGGTGGAGATTATAAGAGCACATAGCCATTAAGACCAGATTGTTCTTCAAGATGTTCAGACGCTCATAGACGACCAGCACGATCAAATAATCATCACAGTGGTTGTAGAGGGTCCAACAGGTCAGCACCTCAGGAGTCAATGTCAATTGGCTTTTCATAGCTGAGCATTCAGAGGTCGAGACAGCAGGTGTGGTAGAGAGAGAGAGGTCGAGACAGCAGGTGTGGTAGAGAGAGAGATGTCGAGACAGCAGGTGTGGTAGAGAGAGAGAGAGGTCGAGACAGCAGGTGTGGTAGAGAGAGAGAGGTCGAGACAGCAGGTGTGGTAGAGAGAGAGAGAGGCCGAGACAGCAGGTGTGGTAGAGAGAGAGAGAGGTCGAGACAGCAGGTGTGGTAGAGAGAGAGAGGTCGAGACAGCAGGTGTGGTAGAGAGAGAGAGGTCGAGACAGCAGGTGTGGTAGAGAGAGAGAGGTCGAGACAGCAGGTGTGGTAGAGAGAGAGAGAGGTCGAGACAGCAGGTGTGGTAGAGAGAGAGAGGTCGAGACAGCAGGTGTGGTAGAGAGAGAGAGAGGTCGAGACAGCAGGTGTGGTAGAGAGAGAGAGAGGTCGAGACAGCAGGTGTTTTAGAGAGAGTGAGAGACAGTCGAAAACAAGATCTGGGACATCTTTCATTCGTGCCAAATGCAGTTGCTTAATGGACTCAACAATTTCACAATATTTCCCAATACTGTTCAGCTGCCATGACACTTCCTTTCATAATGGTAATCACTATGAAAGGAAGTGATCACGGCTTCCTTACTTTAGATATGTGATTGTGAGAGAGAACAGCAGAGGGAAAGGAGGTCTTGTTCATATTATTGGAACACGGCCACGTGATGTCACTGAAGTTCACACCAGGAGCAGAAAGGTGACCACATCTCTCAGGTAGTACAGGACATGGAGCAGAGAGGATGTCAGGTGGCCACATCTCTCAGACAGTACAGGACATGGAGCAGAGAGGATGTCAGGTGACCACATCTCTCAGACAGTACAGGACATGGAGCAGAGAGGATGTCAGGTGCCCACATCTCTCAGACAGTACAGGACATGGAGCAGAGAGGATGTCAGTTGACCACATCTCTCAGGTAGTACAGTACAGGACATGGAGCAGAGAGGATGTCAGGTGACCACCTCTCTCAGACAGTACAGGACATGGAGCAGAGAGGATGTCAGGTGACCACATCTCTCAGACAGTACAGGACATGGAGCAGAGAGGATGTTAGGTGACCACATCTCTCAGACAGTACAGGACATGGAGCAGAGAGGATGTCAGGTGACCACATCTCTCAGGTAGTACAGTACAGGACATGGAGCAGACATGGAGGATGTCAGGTGACCACATCTCTCAGACAGTACAGTACAGGACATGGAGCAGAGCAGGATGTCAGGTGACCACATCTCTCAGGTAGTATAGTACAGGACATGGACATGCAGAGAGGATGTCAGGTGACCACATCTCTCAGACAGGACATGGAGCAGGACATGACAGTACAGGACATGGAGCAGAGAGGATGTCAGGTGACCACATCTCTCAGACAGTACAGGACATGGAGCAGAGAGGATGTCAGGTGACCACATCTCTCAGGTAGTACAGTACAGGACATGGAGCAGAGAGGATGTCAGGTGACCACATCTCTCAGACAGTACAGGACATGGAGCAGAGAGGATGTCAGGTGACCACATCTCTCAGACAGTACAGGACATGGAGCAGAGAGGATGTCAGGTGACCACATCTCTCAGGTAGTACAGTACAGGACATGGAGCAGAGAGGATGTCAGGTGACCACATCTCTCAGGTAGGACAGTACAGGACATGGAGCAGAGAGGATGTCAGGTGACCACATCTCTCAGGTAGTATAGTACAGGACATGGAGCAGAGAGGATGTCAGGTGACCACATCTCTCAGGTAGTACAGTACAGGACATGGAGCAGAGAGGATGTCAGGTGACCACATCTCTCAGGTAGTACAGTACAGGACATGGAGATGGGAATGGGAATGGATCCCTGTGGACGATCACACACGAACGCAAGCAATCACGCACACACACGTGACCACATGTTGCTCTAACATGGTGTCAGTTCAATATGACCACATGTTGCACTAACACGGTGTCAGTTCAATGTGACCACATGTTGCTCTAACAGGGTATCAGTTCAATGTGACCACATGTTGCACTAACGGTGTCAGTTCAATGTGACCACATGTTGCTCTAACAGGGTATCAGTTCAATGTGACCACATGTTGCACTAACACGGTGTCAGTTCAATGTGACCACATGTTGCTCTAACAGGGTATCAGTTCAATGTGACCACATGTTGCACTAACAGGGTGTCAGTTCAATGTGACCACATGTTGCACTAACAGGGTGTCAGTTCAATGTGACCACATGTTGCTCTAACAGGGTGTCAGTTCAATGTGGGTGGGGTTATATCCTTCCTGTTTGGCCCTGTCCGGGGGTGTCCTCGGATGGGGCCACAGTGTCTCCTGACCCCTCCTGTCTCAGCCTCCAGTATTTATGCTGCATTAGTTTATGTGTCGGGGGGCTAGGGTCAGTTTGTTATATCTGGAGTACTTCTCCTGTCCTATTCGGTGTCCTGTGTGAATCTAAGTGTGCGTTCTCTAATTCTCTCCTTCTCTCTTTCTTTCTCTCGGAGGACCTGAGCCCTAGGACCATGCCCCAGGACTACCTGACATGATGACTCCTTGCTGTCCCCAGTCCACCTGGCCATGCTGCTGCTCCAGTTTCAACTGGCCTGGGCCCTAGGACCATGTCCCAGGACTACCTGACATGATGACTCCTTGCTGTCCCCAGTCCACCTGGCCATGCTGCTGCTCCAGTTTCAACTGTTCTGCCTTACTATTATTCAACCATGCTGGTCATTTATGAACATTTGAACATCTTGGCCACGTTCTGTTATAATCTCCACCCGGCACAGCCAGAAGAGGACTGGCCACCCCACATATGCTCTCTCTAATTCTCTCTTTCTTTCTCTCTCTCGGAGGACCTGAGCCCTAGGACCGTGCCCCAGGACTACCTGACATGATGACTCCTTGCTGTCCCCAGTCCACCTGACTGTGCTGCTGCTCCAGTTTCAACTGTTCTGCCTTATTATTATTCGACCATGCTGGTCATTTATGAACATTTGAACATCTTGGTCATGTTCTGTTATAATCTCTACCCGGCACAGCCAGAAGAGGACTGGCCACCCCACATAGCCTGGTTCCTCTCTAGGTTTCTTCCTAGGTTTTGGCCTTTCTAGGGAGTTTTTCCTAGCCACCGTGCTTTTACACCTGCATTGTTTGCTGTTTGGGGTTTTAGGCTGGGTTTCTGTACAGCACTTTGAGATATCAGCTGATGTACGAAGGGCTATATAAATACATTTGATTTGATTTGATTTGATTCAATGTGACCACATGTTGCACTACCAGGGTGTCAGTTCAATGTGACCACATGTTGCACTAACAGGGTGTCAGTTCAATGTGACCACATGTTGCACTAACAGAGTGTCAGTTCAATGTGACCACATGTTGCTCTAACAGGGTGTCAGTTCAATGTGACCACATGTTGCACTAACAGGGTGTCAGTTCAATGTGACCACATGTTGCTCTAACAGGGTGTCAGTTCAATGTGACCACATGTTGCACTAACAGGGTGTCAGTTCAATGTGACCACATGTTGCTCTAACAGGGTGTCAGTTCAATGTGACCACATGTTGCTCTAACATGGTGTCAGTTCAATGTGACCACATGTTGCTCTAACAGGGTGTCAGTTCAATGTGTGTTCTAGTTCTGCCCCAGTGTTCGCCAGGTGTGCATTTCACACACACACACACACACATACACACACACACACACACACACACACACACACACACACACACACACACACACACAAACAAACACACACGTGGATGTCAGAGAGATGACGATCTTGACAAGATACGACTCAACCTAATGCCCTGTAGGCTGCTAAGACACAGTAGTGACGGGGGAGAGGAGAGTGTGTTGGGGGAGGAACGTGGGAGAGGGAAGACGGGTCTGCCATGTGTGGGGTGATGCAGAACAGGTGGACAGATACGGGTTGACACTAAAAGGAGTGACACACACACACACACACATACACACACATACAAAACGTTCTGCTGCGGGTTAGGAGGATAAGTCCATGGTACTCGTATTGTCCTTCTCATCGTTATGAGGCGTCTCTCCTGTGCCTCAATTATACAGAGGTTTTTCCCTGCAGCTCAAATGAAACTTTATCTCTCTCTGTTTCTAACAGTGTATTATTCAGTATTTACATTCAGTTGGTTTGTGAAGATGAGCAGAGTGTGTGTTGCAATTATACTTTGAAGATGAGCAGAGTGCAAACATCACACACATTGCCTGCCAGTTCATCTTGCTCTCAATAAATAACACAACGTACATACTTTCCAGTGGCTTTGAGCTGGTGTAGGGAAACAGATGCCCTGACTGGCTGCATGGATACAGCAGGCCTCACTGACACTCTCTCTTCTTCTCCCCTCCTCCCCTCTTCTTTCCTCCTCTCCTCTTTTCCTCTTCTCTTCTCCCCTCCCCTTCTCTCCCCTCCTCTCATCATCTCCTCTCCCCTCCTCTCCTCTTCTCCCCTCACCTTCTCCCCTCCCCTCCTCTCCTCTTCTCCTCTTCTCCTCTCCTTTTCCATCCTCACCTCTTCTCCCCTCTCCTTTTGTCTCCTCTTCTCCCCTCCTCTCCTCTTCTTCCCTCCTCTCCTCTTTTCCCCTCCCATCCTCTCCTCTTCTCCTCTCCTTTCCCAGCCTCTTTTCCCCTCCCCTCCTCTCCTCTTTTCCCCTCCTCTTCTCCCCTCCTCTCCTCTTCCCCCCCTTTCCCCTCTCTCCTCTTCTCCCCTCCTCTCCTCTTCTCTCCTCTTCTCCCCTCCTCTCCTCTTCTCCCCTCCTCTCCTCTTCTTCCCTCCTCTCGTCTTCTCCCCTCCCTCCTCTTCTCCTCTCCTTTCCCATCCTCTCCTCTTCTCCCCTCCCCTCCTCTCCTCTTTTCCCCTCCTCTTCTCCCCTGCCCTGCCCTCCTCTCCTCTTTTCCCCTCCTCTTCTCCCCTCCTCTCCTCTCCCCCCCTCTTCTCCCCTCCTCTCCTCTTCTCCCCTCCTCTCCTCTTCCCCCCTCTTCTCCCCTCCTCTTCTCCCCTCCTCTCCTCTTCTCCCCTCCTCTCTTCTTTTCCCCTCCTCTCCTCTTCTGCCCCCCTCTTCTCCCCTCATCTCCTCTTTTCCCCTCCTCTCCTCTTCTGCCCTCCCCCTCTTCTCCCCTCCTCGCCTCTTTTCCCCTCCTCTCCTCTTCTGCCCTCCCCCTCTTCTCCTCTCCTTTCCCATCCTCTCCTTTTGTCTCCTCTTCTCCTCTCCTCTTCTCCTCTCCTCTCCTCTCCCTCCTCTCTCTCCTCTCCTCTCCTCCCCCCCTCTCCTCTTCTCCCCTCCTCTCCTATTCTCCCCTCCTCTCCTCTTCTCCCTCTCCTTTCCCATCCTCTCCTCTTCTCCCCTCCCCTCCTCTTCTCCCCTCCCCTCCTCTCCTCTCCTTTCCCATCCTCTCCTCTTCTTCCCTCCTCTCCTCTTCTCCCCTCCCCTCCTCTCCTCTTCTCTTCTCCCCTCCTCTTCTCCCCTCCTCTTCTCTCCTCTTCTCCCCTCCTCTCCTATTCTCCCCTCCTCTCCTCTTCTCTTCTCCTCTCCTCTTCTCCCCTCCTCTTCTCTCCTCTTCTCCCCTCCTCTCCTATTCTCCCCTCCCCTCCTCTCCTTTCCCATCCTCTCCTCTTCTTCCCTCCTCTCCTCTTCTCCCCTCCTCTCCTCTTCTCTTCTCCCCTCCTCTTCCCCCTCCTCTCATCTTCTCTCCTCTTCTCCCCTCCTCTCCTCTCCTCTTATGCCCTCTTCCCCCCCTCTCATCTTCTCCTCTCCTTTCCCATACTCTCCTTTTGTCTCCTCTTCTCCCCTCCCCTCCTCTCCTCTTGTCTCCTCTTCTCCCCTACTCTCTTTTCCTCTCCTCTTCTCCCCTCCTTTTCTCCTCTATTCATACCCCTTGACATATTCCACATTTGGTGATGTTACAGCCTGAATTAAAAATGTATTAAATTGTTTTGTTTTTTACCCATTTCCACACAACCCATAATGAAAAAGTGAAAACATGTTTTTAGAAATGTTTGCAAATGTATTGAAAATTAAATATCTAATTTACATAAGTATTCACACCCCTGAGTCAATACATGTTAGAATAATCTCTAAGAGTTTTGCACATCTGGACTGTACAATATTTGCACATTATTATTCAAGCTCTGTCTAGTTGGTTGTTGATCATTGCTAGACAGTCTTGTCATTGATTTTAAAGCCAATTTAAGTAAAAACTTTAACTAGGCCACTCAGGAACATCCAGTGCAGTCTTGTTAAGCAACTCCAGCATATATTTGGCCTTGTGTTTTAGGTTATTGTCCTGCTGAAAGGTGAATTTGTCTCCCAGTGTCTGTTGGAAAGCAGACTGAGCCAGGTTTTCCTCTCGGATTTTGCCTGTGCTTAGCTCTATTGCGTTTATTTTTATCCTAAAAAAACTCCCTCGTCCTTGCTGATGACAAGCATACCCATAACATGATGCAGCCACCAACATGCTAGAAAATATGAAGAGTGATACTCAGTGTTGTGTTGTGTTGGATTTGCCACAAACATAACACTTTTTATTCAGGGCATAAAGTACATTTCTTTTTGCAGTTTTACTTTCAGTGCCTTATTGCGAACAGGATGCATGTTTTGGAATATTTGTATTCTGTACAGGCTTCCTTCTTTTCACTCTGTCATTTAGGTTAGTATTGTGGAGTAACTACAATGTTGTTGATCCATCCTCAGTTTTCCCATATCGCAGTCGTTAAACTCTGTAACTGTTTTAAAGTCACCATTGTCCGCATGGTGAAATCCCTGAGAGATTTCCTTTCTCTCCGGCAACTGAGTTAGGAATTTTGTAGTGACTGGGTGTATTGATACACCATCCAAAGTGCAATTAATAACTTCACCAGGCTCAAAGGGATATTCAATGTCTGCTTTTTTTTGGAAAACCTTCCTGTCTTTGTGGATGAGTCTGTGTTTGAAATTCACTGCTCGGCTGATAGGTAAAGAGACTAGGTATTCATTCAAAAATCATGTTAAACACTTTTATTGCACATGCAATTTATTATGTGACTTGTTAAGCAAATATTTACTTCTGAACTTATTTAGGCTTTCCATAACATAGGGGTCAAAGACTTATTGACTCCAGACATTTCAGCTTAATTTTTTTATTAATTAGTAAAAATGTCAAAAAACATAATTCCACTTTGACATTATGGGGTGTTGGTGTATGCCATTGACACCAAATCTCAATTTAATCAATATAAAATTCAGGCTGCAACACAACAAAATGTGGAAAACGTCAAGGGGTGTGAATACCTTCTGAAGGCACTGTAATGTAATGAACAGATGATTTATAGTGTTTTATACTTAATACTCTGTAAAAACACATTGTGAATAGATTTGAAAATGTGTTAAAAATAAAATGGTAATTTAACATAACAAAACAAATGAACACAAAATGTTGTCAAAAAAATATAACATTTGAAATTATGTTTAAATAGTGATAATGTTCAAAGATTTTATATAATATTTAACATCGTACAATTTTATGAAATATTTGTTTTAATGCAATATATTTGACCATATTTGTGTATGTGTTCAGATTTGATTGTGCATTGATGTCAATGTAAATCATTTATAGTTTTAATTATGAATGTGACCACATCTAGAACACTTCCGATGGCTAGTTACCTTTGTATGATATACACTTTAAAATGGCAAAGACTTAAAAATGATGACAATCTGTGGTAAATTCATATGGTACCAAATACAACAACATACTTGGATAATAATGTGAAATGTTTATTTGTATTCATTGTTTTAATCAGAAAATAATGTACTGTAATTAGACAAATAAATCACACCTACATCATCTGCCCAAAGATCAATGCAACTCATCTATTTTCCCAAAACCATAGCCAATCAACAAACAATATGATGTGTCAGATGATCAATATATTTAGTAGATTTTCCAAACAGAAATTGTTCCAATATTACATATACAGCGTACTGTCTATACCAAATTGTTCTGCTTTTATCTTTGAAAAAAAGGTGAGACTAGGATATATCTGAAAATAACTGATTATAGCAAAAAAATATTTAGTTTGAAACCAAATATAGGCACCAAATGTAATAAATAAACAGCACTAAAAACATTTGACCATGTCACCTTTTAATCTGAGTCATTTTGTTTTCATGAATTAAGGAAATACTCAATTTCTTTATCAAATGTTTACGTTTGTCATTGGTTTAATGCAGATCAATGGTGTGCACCACTTTTAGAACAATGGAAATCCAACACCATTATTAAACAGATTTCACCATAGAAACAGCCAGGCGTAGTGCGGTGTGTGTGCGGTGTGTGTGTTGAACCATGAGGATCTCTTGTTGCAACTCCCCTCGCTGCCTGATGCATTACGTTTCATCCAGCCATCTAATTATTCCCTCAGAAACCTGAAATTTGAAGATACAAAAGAGCGTCCCTATCTGTCACTGAGCGCCATTGATCTTATTGAAAGAAAATGTGGGTGTAGAGGAAACCCAATATAACTCCATGCCATTGAATTCCACACAGCATTATTCACCAACAGAATTGACAGGTTTCCCTGAGACGTTCCTTTTAATCTTCAACTGTTGTTCAAGAAGAGAAAAAAAACGACATTCCAGGCTTTTCCCCTTTTCCATATCTGCGAGGAGGTTAACAACAAGGCTACTGAAGTAGGGAGAAACAAAATACTATTCCATATAACTGGTTGATTATTAACATTGAGAAGTGGAAGACAGGTGTATGTGGTGTGTTACAGGTGTATGATGTCTATTACAGGTGTATGTGCTGTATTACAGGTGTATGTGGTGTAGTACAGGTGTATGTGGTGTATTACAGGTGTATGTGGTGTGTTACAGGTGTATGATGTGTATTACAGGTGTATGTGGTGTATTACAGGTGTATGTGGTGTATTACAGGTGTATGTGGTGTGTTACAGGTGTATGATGTGTATTACAGGTGTATGTGCTGTATTACAGGTGTATGTTGTGTATTACAGGTGTATGTGCTGTATTACAGGTGTATGTGGTGTAGTACAGGTGTATGTGGTGTATTACAGGTGTATGTGGTGTATTACAGGTGTATGTGGTGTATTACAGGTGTATGCTGTGTGTTACAGGTGTATGTGGTGTATTACAGGTGTATGTGGTGTATTACAGGTGTATGCTGTGTGTTACAGGTGTATGTGGTGTATTACAGGTGTATGTGGTGTATTACAGGTGTATGTGGTGTATTACAGGTGTATGCTGTGTGTTACAGGTGTATGTGGTGTATTACAGGTGTATATGGTGTATTACAGGTGTATGGGGTGTATTACAGGTGTATGCTGTGTGTTACAGGTGTATGTGGTGTATTACAGGTGTATATGGTGTATTACAGGTGTATGCTGTGTGTTACAGGTGTATGTGGTGTATTACAGGTGTATGCGTTGTATTACAGGTGTATGTGGTGTATTACAGGTAAATGCTGTGTGTTACAGGTGTATGTGGTGTATTACAGGTGTATGTGGTGTATTACAGGTGTATGCTGTGTGTTACAGGTGTATGCGTTGTATTACAGGTGTATGCTGTGTGTTACAGGTGTATGTGGTGTATTACAGGTGTATGCTGTGTGTTACAGGTGTATGCTGTGTGTTAAAGGTGTATGCTGTGTGTTACAGGTGTATATGGTGTATTACAGGTATATGCCTTGTATTACAGGTGTATATGGTGTATTACAGGTGTATTCACTGTATTACAGGTGTATTCACTGTATTACAGGTGTATTCACTGTATTACAGGTGTATGCAGTGTATTACAGGTGTATGTGGTGTATTACAGGTGTATGTGGTGTATTACAGGTGTATGTGGTTTATTACAGGTGTATGCTGTGTATTACAGGTGTATGTGGTGTATTACAGGTGTATGCTGTGTGTTACAGGTGTATGCTGTGTGTTACAGGTGTATGCTGTGTGTTACAGGTGTATATGGTGTATTACAGGTGTATGCCTTGTATTACAGGTGTATGTGGTGTATTACAGGTGTATTCACTGTATTACAGGTGTATTCACTGTATTACAGGTGTATTCACTGTATTACAGGTGTATGCAGTGTATTACAGGTGTATGTGGTGTATTACAGATGTATGTGGTGTATTACAGGTGCATGCGCTGTATTACAGGTGTATGCGGTGTATTATAGGTGTATGCGTTGTATTACAGGTGTATGTGGTGTATCACAGGTGTATGCGTTGTATTACAGGTGTATGTGGTGTATTACAGGTGTATGTGGTGTATTACAGGTGTATGCGCTGTATTACAGGTGTATGCGGTGTATTATAGGTGTATGCGTTGTATTACAGGTGTATGTGGTGTATTACAGGTGTATGTGTTGTATTACAGGTGTATGTGGTGTATTACAGGTGTATGTGGTGTATTACAGGTGTATGCGTTGTATTACAGGTGTATGTGGTGTATTACAGGTGTATGCGCTGTATTACAGGTGTATGCGTTGTATTACAGGTGTATGCGTTGTATTACAGGTGTATGTGGTGTATTACAGGTGTATGCGTTGTATTACAGGTGTATGCGTTGTATTACAGGTGTATGTTGTGTATTACAGGTGTATGTGCTGTATTACAGGTGTATGTGGTGTAGTACAGGTGTATGTGGTGTATTACAGGTGTATGTGGTGTATTACAGGTGTATGTGGTGTATTACAGGTGTATGCTGTGTGTTACAGGTGTATGTGGTGTATTACAGGTGTATGTGGTGTATTACAGGTGTATGCTGTGTGTTACAGGTGTATGTGGTGTATTACAGGTGTATGTGGTGTATTACAGGTGTATGTGGTGTATTACAGGTGTATGCTGTGTGTTACAGGTGTATGTGGTGTATTACAGGTGTATATGGTGTATTACAGGTGTATGGGGTGTATTACAGGTGTATGCTGTGTGTTACAGGTGTATGTGGTGTATTACAGGTGTATATGGTGTATTACAGGTGTATGCTGTGTGTTACAGGTGTATGTGGTGTATTACAGGTGGATGCGTTGTATTACAGGTGTATGTGGTGTATTACAGGTAAATGCTGTGTGTTACAGGTGTATGTGGTGTATTACAGGTGTATGTGGTGTATTACAGGTGTATGCTGTGTGTTACAGGTGTATGCGTTGTATTACAGGTGTATGCTGTGTGTTACAGGTGTATGTGGTGTATTACAGGTGTATGCTGTGTGTTACAGGTGTATGCTGTGTGTTAAAGGTGTATGCTGTGTGTTACAGGTGTATATGGTGTATTACAGGTGTATGCCTTGTATTACAGGTGTATATGGTGTATTACAGGTGTATTCACTGTATTACAGGTGTATTCACTGTATTACAGGTGTATTCACTGTATTACAGGTGTATGCAGTGTATTACAGGTGTATGTGGTGTATTACAGGTGTATGTGGTGTATTACAGGTGTATGTGGTTTATTACAGGTGTATGCTGTGTATTACAGGTGTATGTGGTGTATTACAGGTGTATGCTGTGTGTTACAGGTGTATGCTGTGTGTTACAGGTGTATGCTGTGTGTTACAGGTGTATATGGTGTATTACAGGTGTATGCCTTGTATTACAGGTGTATGTGGTGTATTACAGGTGTATTCACTGTATTACAGGTGTATTCACTGTATTACAGGTGTATTCACTGTATTACAGGTGTATGCAGTGTATTACAGGTGTATGTGGTGTATTACAGATGTATGTGGTGTATTACAGGTGCATGCGCTGTATTACAGGTGTATGCGGTGTATTATAGGTGTATGCGTTGTATTACAGGTGTATGTGGTGTATCACAGGTGTATGCGTTGTATTACAGGTGTATGTGGTGTATTACAGGTGTATGTGGTGTATTACAGGTGTATGCGCTGTATTACAGCTGTATTACAGGTGTATGCAGGTGTATTATAGGTGTATGCGTTGTATTACAGGTGTATGTGGTGTATTACAGGTGTATGTGTTGTATTACAGGTGTATGTGGTGTATTACAGGTGTATGTGGTGTATTACAGGTGTATGCGTTGTATTACAGGTGTATGTGGTGTATTACAGGTGTATGCGCTGTATTACAGGTGTATGCGTTGTATTACAGGTGTATGCGTTGTATTACAGGTGTATGTGGTGTATTACAGGTGTATGCGTTGTATTACAGGTGTATGCGTTGTATTACAGGTGTATGTGGTGTATTACAGGTGTATGTGTTGTATTACAGGTGTATGCGTTGTATTACAGGTGTATGTGGTGTATTACAGGTGTATGCGTTGTATTACAGGTGTATGCGTTGTATTACAGGTGTATGCTTTGTATTACAGGTGTATACGTTGTATTACAGGTGTATGCTTTGTATTACAGGTGTTTGCTTTGTATTACATGTGTATGTGGTGTATTACAGGTGTATGCAGTGTATTCCAGGTGTATGCGTTGTATTACAGGTGTGTGTGTGTGTGTGTGTGAGAGAGAGAGAGAGAGAGAGAGAGAGAGAGAGAGAGAGAGAGAATGTGTGTATGTCTCTAGTGATGGGACAGCTCAACCAGTTATTATATACATATAGGCTAGGTAGAGCTGTGTTAAGAGCAAATGTATAATATGAGCTCTAAACAGTTCTAGTTGGCCTGACCCACAGAGACTCTCGAATGACCTGGATCTAATCTAGGAATAGAAGCAGTGCATCTTTGTGATGAGGGAGTTATAGTTTCACTGCCCAGGCTCAGATCAACTTTCAACTCTCTAAAGCCTAAATGACTGTTACATTTGAAGATCCCTTCCAAAAAATATATATATATATCTCCGCATCCCGCGGTATTTGACAGTTCCCCTCTATTGTTTGACATTTACCCCGCCCCTTCGCTCCGGGATTCCTGGGTTGTTGACATTACTGGGTCAGGAACAGTAAGGACCTGACGGACTCTTTCTGAACACGTAGCTACTACCTATTCAACTCATTTTACAATTAGAGGTCTTCTGTTTTTAGCGCACAAGGAAACTCGACTGCAGCACGACTTTGGATTTGGAAAAGTAAGCCCCAAAGCAAAGACAACCCGCCATCACCACCAGAAGACGGAAGGAAAAGTGAGGCTCCCACTTCCTGGTAAGAATGTAGAAGCAAAGATAGTTCTGTCTCTGGCAGAAGTTTGTTAAACTAGCCAACTATATTGTTAGCTACTTTCCAGCGTCCATACCACATGTGCAACTTAGCTAGCTAGAAAGAGAATATAATTTACGGGTAACTTGTAAATACGCTCCGGAAAGTTTTAGCAAACAGGACGAAAGCAGTGCTACTTGTTTCCATCGTGCTGTAGTTAGCTAACGGTAGCCCGTTAGCTATCCAGCTGTTTTCTAAAGTTTATCTTGCGAATTAGCGCGTGGCTATAGTCTCTACTGTCAACAGTTAGTTAGCTAGCTAGGTATGTTGTTTAATAATGTGCACAACTAGCTACTAGTATAACGTTTTGTCGTCAGTTTAGCAAAAGTCGTGCAAATATTTGTTATTTTTCCAAACTTTTTTTGTCAGCCTGTTCTGGATCTGTTTCGTCGTTCTCCAGTGTGAAATGAGAATGAAAATGTGGGGTGATTTCAGAATAGTGAACGTCAATATGCTGCTATGAATTAGCTGATTTGTAGCTAACTAATATTAGTATTTCGAATACTAGCTGTGTCATGTCTTGTTCTTGATACCTACAATTCCGTACTGAGAAGAGGTACTGGAATAACTGCTCTCTGCAGCCTGGTTTCCCAAATTGTTGAGTAGTTTATGGTGTGAGATCACAACTGTGAAGATTCTGTACATATTAACACAGTACCTTTTTTGAAACTCTGACACTCAAGATGACACACATGCTTTGTCTACTCTAGACCCATATGGTAGAGGTTGAACTTGAGGTAATGTGGGCCTATTGCCACAGAACACCATATTGTGTCTTGTACTAGACTGATGCGCTTACCTCACAGCTCACGCTAACATTGTTTTCACAGCCCAATGTCTCTCAGCTCTGTACCATCAGTTGCCCAGAACAGAACACAGCCACAGATGATTCAGGAGTGACTGAGTTGACCTAATTATTACTCAACCTCCTGTTGCCACATCCCCTCTCCATCAAAAACAACAGAGAGGGAGTAGTCACTCTCACTCAGCTAGGTGATGGAGATGAGATCAGTGCCTGTCTCTCTGAAGTACAGTATCAAGGATCTAGTCAGGAACCTGATGGATGATCAGTCAATGGCAGCCAAAAGCTGGCTGCATCAAACAGGACTGAGCGTCAACGGGTTGTAGCGTTTAGGCAGGGCCGCCTGCCAGTAACCTTGTTTTTGATTGCTGATGAGACGTGAATTGTTTTTGACAGCCTTTGGCGAAATGTCATGATTTGTTGCATTGTAAACTAGGTTATGCTTTTGTTGTTGTAGCATCTAGGCTATAAATCTGTCTGGCAGAGGCCTATCTCGCTTTGTCTCGTGTTTGACATTGTAACAGTTTACATCATTGGAGTTATGGTCTTACATTATATCTGCTTTATCCAAATATGTGAAATTGAAATGTATATATATATAAAATGAAATGGCTACACTACAGTCATCTTTGTGGAGAATTCTGTAAATCCCTGTGTGTCGCCTCTAGTGTGGAAATGCCTTAGTTATTCGGCACATTGGAATTTACGAAATGTCTCAGTTTCCTGTTTGTAGCCGAGCAGCCAGGCTCCAGTATCGTATTCAAGATGGGATGTGACATTTGTCATCTGACCACTTTTACAGTCATCATGCCCCTGGGGATTTTTTACAAAGAACCAAAAAAAAAAAAGAAGAGTTTTCTCTATCTTAAAGCACGTTTGATGAGGAAGTCTCCCCAGGCTATTTTTTTGAGCTACATTAAATTCTTCCTTTTTGCATAATGTCAGAGTTTACCCCGGCTCTACAGAAAGGATAGATACTATGCCTAGGCTACAAGTGAAATGTTTGCTTCCTTTCTTGAACAGAATGTTTATATTTATATATATGTTTAATTGACCAATCTTATTTTGTGCCAAAATTGGCCCCTCCAAAATTGCTCTTTTGTCTTATGAAGACCTTTTGGTGGGGTGCTGAGAGCAGGCTGTTTTTACCCCATCAAACAACTAGACTGTCAATATTTCACCTATCTGAGGAACAGGCTTGACTATCATCTCCGTTCTATATCTTATGAAGGTCACTGATGTTCACAGATTCAAATATCCTTCGAGGATGCCTTCCGGCTCCTGGTTTGATATGAAAGTTCTTCATTTTCTGAAACATTGATCCCTTTCTCATCAAGGTCTGCTGTGCTCTGAGGGAAAACTGACTACAAAGACATACAAAACAGTAAATTACTGACCTCCGATCCTGTGTAAAGTCTGAGCAGCAGTTGGTGGGCTCCTGGGTTAGCCCAGGCCATGACAACAAGGGCAGGGCGATATGGCCTAAAAATCATCTCTCTTTTCTTTCCAACTTATGGGCAATTCATGTATATTTATATTATTTATTATTTGATTGATTGATAAAAAATAAAAAAAATTCTCTAAATAATCTTTGTTGTGCAATTTTAAGGTCAAATACACTGCATTTCAAACAGTCTGGAATAATGTACTGAATTCAGGGTTTGTAAAATTATACCTAGGCTAAATATAAGCCTTCAACCATAAGACCCACTAATAATTTACTTATTTTATAAAAAATAGGTTAACCTGCTTTTAATTTTTTTTTTTGTAATCACTGATCTGGTTTTCAGGTCTGTCTATGAAACATACCCTTTTTGTTTACATTTTAACCAGCAAAATACACATCCACTAATAATGACTAACTTCTGGTAGCAGGCATTCTAGAACATTAACAGTCTCAAGCACAAGCCCACGTGCTCGTGAGTAGCCAGCTAATCTTAATATTTAAAGTCTAGCCAACTTGGATATATTTGCTTGCTAACAAGGTAGAACAGTTGAACTGTTATGAACACACCCTCCAGTCTGTCTCCAACAGTTTGAACAACATAGCCCATTCACATTTTCTTTTAGATGTTGAAGTCATTTTATAAAACACAGACTAAACAGCTAGCTCATAACTGTCTGTTGCTAAAATACTGCTAGCAGTACCGCAAATGCAGCGTGAGTCAGAAACTAAGGATACATTTTCCAATCATGTTCATTGATGAAACTCCCGTTTTTAAGTATTGTCGGCTCTGTTCTACATTTTGGGAGTTTTGAGACATAAAAAGGGCGTTGTTAGAAAGATTACGTTATCCTCTATTAAAGTAAAATTAATGTCTCAATGTGTTTCAGTGTCCATATGACTGATTTGTGTTGGGACCAATCCTCAAATGTGAATAGCGAGTTGAAACTGCTTGTTGTCAGAGAGGAAGAGGTGAGGGGAGGGGCTTGGTGTCTGCGAGTGGGAAGGTGTTCACAGAAGGGGGAGGGGCTTGGTGTCTGCGAGTGGGAAGGTGTTCACAGAAGGGGGAGGGGCTTGGTGTCTGCGAGTGGGAAGGTGTTCACAGCACAGAAGGGGGAGGGGCTTGGTGTCTGCGAGTGGGAAGGTGTTCACAGCACAGAAGGGGGAGGGGCTTGGTGTCTGCGAGTGGGAAGGTGTTCACAGCACAGAAGGGGGAGGGGCTTGGTGTCTGCGAGTGGGAAGGTGTTCACAGCACAGAAGGGGAGGGCTTGGTGTCTGCCAGTGGGAAGGTGTTCACAGCACAGAAGGGGGAGGGGCTTGGTGTCTGCGAGTGGGAAGGTGTTCACAGCACAGAAGGGGGAGGGGCTTGGTGTCTGCGAGTGGGAAGGTGTTCACAGCACAGAAGGCGCTAAGGAGACGAGACCAAAAAGACAGAACTCTGGTAAAATAAAATATAAAAACCTAAATTCTTGCAATACAGCCAATAAAACATAAATTCATCAAATTATTTTGATATATCGCCCAGCCCTAATGACAACACAATATCCACTCTTTACATCACTCCGAAGGGACTCACACAATGTCACACTGTTATTTAGTATTTTTCAGTTAAAAGCCCATCTACTTCTGTGTGACGATATTACAATATTTAAAAAGATACATTTATTTTAGCCTATTATATGATTACCAATATTGCCCCAAAGTAGGCCTGATGAGGCTTTATTGAATGTTAATTAAGATACGATATTAGTACAATAGGGTTTTGCTAAATGATTAAGAACGTCTGGTTCTGACATTATTCTAAAATGTAACATAATTCTGGACAGCTGACTAAACCGTACAGTTTAGACAGGGAAGAGCACCTCGTAAATGTCTCTGCTCAGGCTCATATGATTTTAGTATTTAACTCTATTTCTAGATGAGATTTTATGGCTCACACACGAGCCAGTCCATAGACATACTGTGTATTTATGTTCTGACCCCGGGCAGCCCTGTGAGCGAGGTCTAGCCCTGTGAGCGTGGTCTAACCCTGTGAGCGTGACTTAGCCCTGTGAGCGTGACTTAGCCCTGTGAGCGTGGGCCTAGCCCTGTGAGCGGGGGCCTAGCCCTGTGAGCGTGGCCCTAGCCCTGTGAGCGTGGCCCTGGCCCTGTGAGCGTGGCCCTGTGAGCGTGGCCCTAGCCCTGTGAGCGTGGCCCTTGCCCTGTGAGCGTGGGCCTAGCCCTGTGAGCGTGGCCCTAGCCCTGTGAGCGTGGCCCTAGCCCTGTGAGCGTGGCCCTAGCCCTGTGAGCGTGGCCCTGGCCCTGTGAGCGTGGCCCTGGCCCTGTGAACGTGGCCCTGGCCCTGTGAGCGTGGGCCTAGCCCTGTGAGCGTGGCCCTAGCCCTGTGAGCGTGGCCCTAGCCCTGTGAGCGTGGCCCTAGCCCTGTGAGCGTGGCCCTAGCCCTGTGAGCGTGGCCCTAGCCCTGTGAGCGTGGCCCTAGCCCTGTGAGCGTGGCCCTAGCCCTGTCGTCGGAGCGGCAGCTAAAGCCAAGTTGACAGATTGTGAACTGTGCTGGAACAGATCGCTCAAAAGCACAAAGTTCCTTTATTAGTTGTTGTGTAGTCCCCCTTCCTTCCACATCTCTTTAGATTATACCAAACACACATACTACAACTCCCCCAGGATATAGATTCACTTTCATGGAATAATTACAAGATGCTATGTGCCACTGTAAACAGTAGAGCAATGACAGCAACAGTATGCATTTGTCATGAGACGAGACAAAAGCAGAATGAATGTGCGCTCTGCATTGCAGAAAGAGTGCAGTACATCATTTCAAATGGAGGAGTGTTGACTGTGTCGCTATGGGCGTTTGTTCCAACATCACCGCAAATTAGTCTTGAAGCTCTCGCACAGGATTTACAGCAGGAAAGAGCATGTTGACTACAGCGTGTACATTTGTGTGACTGTCACACACACACACAGACTGTCTGTCTCTGTTTCACTTCCTGCATTTGTGACCAGCCTTGGAGCAGCCTTCGCTGGGTCTCAGGTCCTATGTCTCTGGTCCTGGGGTTCTGACACCCTTGTCGAGGCATGGAGAGAGAATCCATAAGAACCCGACTATTCTGCCCTGCTGCCCTTAAACTCTTGGGGCTCTCCGTTAGCCAGGGCCCCCCTCTGGCCCTGGGGCTCTCCGCTAGCCGGAGCCCCCCTCTGGTCTTGGGGCTCTCCGTTAGCCGGGGCCCCCCTCTGGTCCTGGGGCTCTCCGTTAGCCGGGGCCCCCCTCTGGTCCTGGGGCTCTCCGTTAGCCGGGGCCCCCCTCTGGTCCTGGGGCTCTCCGTTAGCCGGGGCCCCCCTCTGGTCCTGGGGCTCTCCGTTAGCCCCCCTCTGGTCCTGGGGCTCTCCGTTAGCCGGGGCCCCCCTCTGGTCCTGGGGCTCTCCGTTAGCCGGGGCCCCCCTCTGGTCCTGGGGCTCTCCGCTAGCCAGGGCCCCCCTGCAGTGGGAGAGGAGAAGCTCAGGCGGCCGTGTCCTGCCCTGCAGTGGGAGAGGAGAAGCTCAGGCGGCCGTGTCCTGCCCTGCAGTGGGAGAGGAGAAGCTCAGGCGGCCGTGTCCTGCCCTGCAGTGGGAGAGGAGAAGCTCAGACGGCCGTGTCCTTCCCTGCAGTGGGAGAGGAGAAGCTCAGGCGGCCGTGTCCTGCCCTGCAGTGGGAGAGGAGAAGCTCAGGCGGCCGTGTCCTGCCCTGCAGTGGGAGAGGAGAAGCTCAGGCGGCCGTGTCCTGCCCTGCAGTGGGAGAGGAGAAGCTCAGGCGGCCGTGTCCTGCCCTGCAGTGGGAGAGGAGAAGCTCAGGCGGCCGTGTCCTGCCCTGCAGTGGGAGAGGAGAAGCTCAGGCGGCCGTGTCCTGCCCTGCAGTGGGAGAGGAGCTGCTGGGAGCTACAGAGAGCTTCAGGATGTAGCTGGGATGGAGGCTGGGAGGGTGGGAGGCTGGCTGGCTGGGAGGGAGGGAGGGATAGAGGGTGGGAGGGAGGGAGGGTGAGAGGCTGGCTGGGAGGGAGGGATAGAGGGTGAGCTGTGGAAGCAGCCATGAGGCTGAGGAGCTGGCTCTGGCTCCTTCAGATGTCCTGCCAAGCTGCGGCTGGGAGACGGGAGACCTCTGCCAGTGTGCTGCGGTCGTGGGGCAGCAAATCAAAATATTTTACAGATGTCTGAAGGCAGGCCCGGGAGCCAGCGGGGTATTTAGCTGTTCTTGAAGGTCTCGGGGTGTTTGTGTGTGTAAAAGCATTATGTGTGAATGGTGGGGCTACAGTGAACAGGAGCAGACATTGGTCAGTACTCAGGAGCATTTGGAGAGCAATTGGTGGGTAAGTCTGGGGCGGACAGTGTATGGCCTAGTGGAGGAGAGTCTGGGGCGGACAGTGTATGTCCTAGTGGAGGGGAGTCTGGGGCGGACAGTGTATGGCCTAGTGGAGGGGAGTCTGGGGCGGACAGTGTATGGCCTAGTGGAGGGGAGTCTGGGGCGGACAGTGTATGGCCTAGTGGAGGGGAGTCTGGGGGACATGGTGTGGAGGAGAGTCTGGGGGGATGGTGTGGAGGAGAGTCTGGGGGGATGGTGTATGGCCTAGTGGAGGGGAGTCTGGGGCGGACAGTGTATGGCCTAGTGGAGGGGAGTCTGGGGCGGACAGTGTAGGGCCTAGTGGAGGGGAGTCTGGGGGACATGGTGTGGAGGAGAGTCTGGGGGGCATGGTGTGGAGGAGAGTCTGGGGGACATATATAGAGAGTCTGGGGCGGACAGTGTATGGCCTAGTGGAGGGGAGTCTGGGGGACATGGTGTGGAGGAGAGTCTGGGGGATGGTGTATGGCCTAGTGGAGGGGAGTCTGGGGCGGACAGTGTATGGCCTAGTGGAGGGGAGTCTGGGGCGGACAGTGTATGGCCTAGTGGAGGGGAGTCTGGGGCGGACAGTGTATGGCCTAGTGGAGGGGAGTCTGGGGCGGACAGTGTATGGCCTAGTGGAGGGGAGTCTGGGGCGGACAGTGTATGGCCTAGTGGAGGGGAGTCTGGGGCGGACAGTGTATGGCCTAGTGGAGGGGAGTCTGGGGGCATGGTGTGGAGGAGAGTCTGGGGGATGGTGTGGAGGAGAGTCTGGGGCGGACAGTGTATGGCCTAGTGGAGGGGAGTCTGGGGGACATGGTGTGGAGGAGAGTCTGGGGCGGACAGTGTATGGCCTAGTGGAGGGGAGTCTGGGGGACATGGTGTGGAGGAGAGTCTGGGGGATGGTGTATGGCCTAGTGGAGGGGAGTCTGGGGCGGACAGTGTATGGCCTAGTGGAGGGGAGTCTGGGGCGGACGGTGTATGGCCTAGTGGAGGGGAGTCTGGGGCGGACAGTGTATGGCCTAGTGGAGGGGAGTCTGGGGCGGACAGTGTATGGCCTAGTGGAGGGGAGTCTGGGGCGGACAGTGTATGGCCTAGTGGAGGGGAGTCTGGGGCGGACAGTGTATGGCCTAGTGGAGGGGAGTCTGGGGGACATGGTGTGGAGGAGAGTCTGGGGCGGACCGTGTATGGCCTAGTGGAGGGGAGTCTGGGGCGGACAGTGTATGGCCTAGTGGAGGGGAGTCTGGGGCGGACAGTGTATGGCCTAGTGGAGGGGAGTCTGGGGCGGACAGTGTATGGCCTAGTGGAGGGGAGTCTGGGGCGGACAGTGTATGGCCTAGTGGAGGGGAGTCTGGGGCGGACAGTGTATGGCCTAGTGGAGGGGAGTCTGGGGGACATGGTGTGGAGGAGAGTCTGGGGGGCATGGTGTGGAGGAGAGTCTGGGGGGCATGGTGTGGAGGAGAGTCTGGGGGGATGGTGTGGAGGAGAGTCTGGGGGATGGTGTGGAGGAGAGTCTGGGGCGGACAGTGTATGGCCTAGTGGAGGGGAGTCTGGGGGGGGTGGTTTAGGCCTAGTGGAGGTAGTGTATACCTCTCAAGCCTAGTACAGGGGGTGGAGTTATTGGGGTGGAGTACTGTGGAGCCTCAGCCCAGCTCCTACCACCATACTGTCTCTGCTAGGCTACCGGACATGTCCTGGTGGACATTTTAACAGTGAATATAATTTGGAGTGGTAACAGGCTAGCAGCACGCGGTGTGGGGCAGAAGTCTGGAAGCGGCCGAGCCTCAGCCCAGTTACTAAAGCATGTTTATCACAAGGTCTGGGACGATACCAGTATCGTGATACTCGTTAGTATCATGGCAAGGAAACAAAACATCATTATGTTGTCATCCAGAGACACATGTATTTATTTTCCAAACTATAGCACACAATATTTTACAGAATCAAAGAGTTCGGTCTGCTTCGTGTTTTTTTTTTTTGTGTTGTTTTTGCCATGAAGAAAATATCTCCATACTGGTATCATCCCAGCCCAATGACAGCCCTCTAAAGCCTCCTAAAACAAACAGCTTCGCTCTGCAGCACAGCCCAACGCAGTGCAGCCCAAACGCAGCGCACACCGCGTCTTGAAGTTAGCGTTCCGTCAGAAGAAGCCAGATGGCATGGGTTGGCAGTGTTGCGGCAGAGAAAGCATCCCCTGATGAAAGGAGTCCCTGTCTTTGAACAGGAAGTATGGCGCGGCTGCACGGTCTGTGTTTCCATCGGGGCTACGGGTCAAACTGTTGCCACTACTCCTGGAATTGATGCTTTCTTACGCTTTTTCATGTTCATATCGGATAAAACAAGAAGGCAGGAAGTCTCATTAATATTAATGACCTAATGTGGGAAGGAGGGAGGGAAGGCCTTTGTAGTTGGTATCAGGACTGTCTGCTCTGGAACCTTCCCTGTTGTGGTTAGAACCTGTCTTTCTTGTGCTTTCTCGCTGTCGTGCTCTCTCTCTCTCTGCTCTCTCTCTCTCTCTCTCTCTCTCTCTGCGTCTCTCTCTCTCTCTCTCTGCGTCTCTCTCTCTCTCTCTCTGCGTCTCTCTCTCTCTCTCTTCGTCTCTGTGTCTCTCTGTCTGCGTCTCTCTCTCTCTGTGTTTCTCTCTCTGCGTCTCTCTGTCATGCTCACTCTCTCTCTGCGTCTCTCTGTCATGCTCACTCACTCTCTCTGCGTCTCTCTCTCTCCTTAGAAACTCACCATCTCTCGTAGAGGTCGACCGATAATGATTTTTCAACGCCGATACCGATTATTGGAGGACCAAAAAAGCCAATACAATTTTTAAATGTTTTATTTTGTAATAATGACAATTACAACAATACTGAATGAACACTTATTTTAACTTAATATAATACATCAATAACGTCAATTTAGCCTCAAATAAATAATGAAACATGTTCAATTTGGTTTAAATAATGCAAAAACAAAGTGTTGGAGAAGAAAGTAAAAGTGCAATATGTGCCATGTAAAAAAGCTAACGTTTAAGTTCCTTGCTCATAACATGAGAACATATGAAAGCTGGTGGTTCCTTTTAACATGATTCTTCAATATTCCCAGGTAAGAAGTTTAGGTTGTAGTTATTATAGGAATTATAGGACTATTTCTCTCTGTACGATTTGTATTTCATATATCTTTGACTATTGGATGTTCTTAGTATTGCCAGTGTAACAGTATAGCTTCCGTCCCTCTCCTCGCTCCTACCTGGGCTTGAACTAGGAACATATCGACAACAGCCACCCTCGAAGCAGCATTACCCATGCAGAGCAAGGGGAACAACTACTCCAAGTCTCAGAGCGAGTCATGTTTGAAACGCTATTAGTGCGCACCCCGCTAACTAGCTAACAATTTCACATCGGTTACACCAGCCTAATCTCGGGAGTTGATAGGCTTGAAGTCATAAACAGCTCAATGCTTGAAGCACAGCGAAGAGCTGCTGGCAAACATACTAAAGTGCTGTTTGAATGAATGCTTATGAGCCTGCTGGTGCCTACCATCGCTCAGTCACACTGCTCTATGAAATATCAAATCATAGACTTCATTATAACATAACACACAGAAATACGAGCCTTTGGTCATTAATATGGTCGAATCCGGAAACTATCATCTCGAAAACAAGACGTTTATTCTTTCAGTGAAATATGGAACCGTTCCGTATTTTATCTAACGGGTGGCATCCATAAATCTAAATATTCCTGTTACATTGCACAACTTTCAATGTTATGTCATAATTACGTAATATTCTGGCAAATTAGTTCGCAATGAGCCAGTTAGCCCAAACTGTTACATATACCCTGACTCTGCGTGCAATGAACGCAAGAGAAATGACACAATTTCACCTGGTTAATATTGCCTGCTAACCTGGATTTCTTTTAGCTAAATATGCAGGTTTAAAAATGTATACTTCTGTGTATTGATTTTAAGAAAGGCATTGATGTTTATTGTTAGGTACACATTGGAGCAACGACAGTCCTTTTTCGCAAATGCACACCGCATCGATTATATGCAACACAGGGCACGCTAGATAAACTAGTAATATCATCAACCATGTGTAGTTAACTAGTGATTATGATTGATTGATTTTTATAAGAAGTTTAATGCTAGCTAGCAACTTACCTTGGCTTCTTACTGCATTCATGTAACAGGCAGTCTCCTCGTGGAGTGCAATGAGAGGAAGGTGGTTAGAGAGTTGGACTAGTTAACTGTAAGTTTGCAAGATTGATTCCCCGAGCTGACAAGGTAAAAATCTGTCGTTCTGCCCCTGAACGAGGCAGTTAACCCACCGATCCTAGGCCGTCATTGAAAATAAGAATGTGTTCTTAACTGACTTGCCTGGTTAAATAAAGGTGTAAAAAAAAAAAGAGAGAGGGCGAAGAGAGAGAGAGAGAGGGCGAAGAGAGAGAGAGAGAGAGGGCGAAGAGAGAGAGAGAGAGGGGCGAAGAGAGAGAGAGGCGAAGAGAGAGAGAGAGAGAGAGAGGCGAAGAGAGAGAGAGGGCGAAGAGAGAGAGTGCGGAGAGGGCGGAGAGAGAGAGTGCGGAGAGAGAGAGAGAAAGGAGAGGGCGGAGAGAGAGAGAGAAAGGAGAGGGCGGAGAGAGAGATGAGAGGAGAGAGAGAGAGAAAGGAGAGGGCGGAGAGAGAGATGAGAGGAGAGGGCGGAGAGAGAGAGGGCGGAGAGAGAGAGGGCGGAGAGAGAGAGAGGAGAGGGAGGAGAGAGAGAGGAGAGGGCAGAGAGAGAGAGAGAGAGAGAGAGGAGAGGGCGGAGAGAGAGAAAGGAGAGGGCGGAGAGAGAGAGAGAAAGGAGAGGGCGGAGAGAGAGATGAGATGAGAGGAGAGAGAGAGAGAAAGGAGAGGGCGGAGAGAGAGATGAGATGAGAGGAGAGAGAGAGAGAAAGGAGAGGGCGGAGAGAGGGCGGAGAGAGAGAGGGGGAGGAGAGAGAGGGCGGAGAGAGAGAGAGGAGAGGGAGGAGAGAGAGAGAGAGAGGGAGGAGAGGGAGGAGAGAGAGAGAGAGAGGGTTGAGGAGAGAGAGAGAGAGAGAGAGAGAGGGCGGAGAGAGAAGAGAAAGGAGAGGGCGGAGAGAGAGAAGAGAAAGGAGAGGGCGATGAGAAAGGAGAGGGCGGAGAGAGAGAAGAGGAGAGGGCGGAGAGAGAGAGAGGGCGAGAAAGGAGAGGGCGAGAGAGAGAGAGAAAGAGAGGGCGGAGAGAGAGAGAGAGAGGAGAGGGCGAGAGAGAGAGGGGAGGGCGAGAGAGAGGGGAGGGCGGAGAGAGAGAGAGGGAGAGAGGGTGTAGAGAGAGAGGGGAGGGCGTAGAGAGAGAGGGGAGAGGGAGGAGAGGGCGTAGAGAGGGAGGAGAGAGAGAGAGAGGCGTAGAGAGGGAGAGGGCGTAGAGAGAGAGAGGGCGTAGAGAGAGAGAGAGAGGGCGTAGAGAGAGAGAGGGGCGTAGAGAGAGAGGAGAGGGCGTAGAGAGAGAGAGGAGAGGGCGTAGAGAGAGGTAGAGAGAGAGAGGAGGGTGCGAGAGAGAGAGGGGAGAGAGGAGAGAGAGGGGCGAGAGAGAGAGGGAGAGAGAGAGAGGAGGAGAGTGCGAGAGAGAGAGAGAGGAGGAGAGGGAGAGAGAGAGGAGGCGAGAGAGAGGAGAGAGAGAGAGAGAGAGGGAGAGGGGCGGAGAGAGAGAGAGGAGAGGGCGGAGAGAGAGGGGAGGAGAGGGGCGGAGAGAGAGAGAGAGGAGAGGCGGAGAGAGAGAGGAGAGGGCGGAGAGAGAGAGGAGAGGGCGTAGAGAGAGAGGAGAGGGCGTAGAGAGAGAGGAGAGGGCGTAGAGAGAGAGGAGAGGGCGTAGAGAGAGAGGAGAGGGCGTGAGAGAGAGAGGTAGGAGAGGGCGAAGAGAGAGGAGAGTGCCAGAGAGGAGGCGAGAGAGAGAGGGAGAGGAGAGAGAGAGAGGAGAGAGAGAGAGAGAGTGCGAGAGAGAGAGGAGAGTGCGGAGAGAGAGGGAGGAGAGGGCGGAGAGAGAGGAGAGGGCGGAGAGAGAGGGAGAGAGGGCGGAGAGAGAGAGGAGAGGGCGGAGAGAGAGAGGAGAGGGCGTAGAGAGAGAGGAGAGGGCGTAGAGAGAGAGAGAGGGAGGAGAGGGCGTAGAGAGGTAGGAGAGTGCCAAGAGAGAGGAGAGTGCGAGAGAGAGAGGAGAGTGCGAGAGAGAGAGGAGTGTGCGAGAGAGAGAGGAGAGTGCGAGAGAGAGAGGAGAGTGCGAGAGAGAGAGGAGTGTGCGAGAGAGAGAGGAGAGTGCGAGAGAGAGAGGAGAGTGCGAGAGAGAGAGGAGAGTGCGAGAGAGAGAGGAGAGTGCGAGAGAGAGAGAGGAGAGGGCGGAGAGAGAGAGAGGAGAGGGCGGAGAGAGAGGGAGGAGAGGGCGGAGAGAGAGAGGAGAGGGCGGAGAGAGAGAGGAGAGGGCGGAGAGAGAGAGGAGAGGGCGTAGAGAGAGAGAGAGAGAGGGCGTAGAGAGAGAGGAGAGGGCGTAGAGAGAGAGGAGAGGGCGTAGAGAGAGTAGAGAGGTAGGAGAGGGCGAAGAGAGAGGAGAGTGCCAAGAGAGAGGAGAGTGCGAGAGAGAGAGAGAGAGAGAGAGAGAGAGAGAGAGTGCGAGAGAGAGAGGAGAGTGCGAGAGAGAGAGAGTGCGAGAGAGAGAGGAGAGAGTGCGAGAGAGAGAGGAGAGTGAGGAGAGAGAGGGAGGAGAGGGGCGGAGAGAGAGAGAGAGGAGAGGAGAGAGAGAGAGAGGGGCAGAGAGAGAGGGAGGAGAGAGAGGGAGAGGGGGAGGAGAGAGAGAGGAGAGAGAGAGGGAGAGAGGGCGGAGAGAGAGAGAGAGAGAGGGCAGAGAGAGAGAGGAGAGAGAGAGAGAGAGGGCGGAGAGAGAGAGAGAGAGGGCGGAGAGAGAGAGAGAGAGAGAGGAGGGCGAGAGAGAGAGGAGAGGAGAGGGCGGAGAGAGAGGAGAGGAGGGCGAAGAGAGAGAGAGGATAGCGGAGAGAGAGTGAGAGGAGAGGGCGGAGAGAGAGAGTGAGAGGAGAGGGCGGAGAGAGAGAGTGAGAGGAGAGGGCGGAGAGAGAGAGTGAGAGGAGAGGGCGGAGAGAGAGAGAGAGAGAGAGAGTGAGAGAGAGAGAGGGTGAGAGAGAGAGAGAGAGTGAGAGGAGAGGGCGGAGAGAGAGAGAGTGAGAGAGAGAGAGGGAGAGAGAGGAGAGAGAGAGAGAGAGTGAGAGGAGGGGCGGAGAGAGAGAGTGAGAGGAGAGGGCGGAGAGAGAGAGAGAGGAGAGAGAGAGAGTGAGAGGAGAGGGCGGAGAGAGAGAGAGAGAGAGGGCGGAGAGAGAGAGAGAGAGGAGAGGGCGGAGAGAGAGAGAGTGAGAGGAGAGGGCGGAGAGAGAGAGAGAGAGGAGAGGGCAGAGAGAGAGAGTGAGAGGAGAGGGCGGAGAGAGAGAGAGTGAGAGGAGAGGGCAGAGAGAGTGAGAGAGGAGAGAGAGAGAGTGAGAGAGAGAAGAGGAGGAGAGGGCGAGAGAGAAGAGAGAGGAGAGGAGAGGGCGGAGAGAGAGAGAGTGAGGAGAGGGCAGAGAGAGTGAGAGGAGAGGGAGAGGAGAGGGCGGAGAGAGAGAGAGTGAGAGGAGAGGGCGGAGAGAGAGTGAGGGCGAAGAGAGAGTGAGAGGAGAGGGCGGAGTGAGAGGAGAGGGCGGAGAGAGAGTGAGAGGAGAGGGCGGAGAGAGAGTGAGAGGAGAGGGCAAAGAGAGAGTGAGAGAGTGAGAGAGTGAGAGGAGAGGGCGACGAGAGGGAGGAGGGAGGAGAGAGAGGAGAGGATGGAGAGGGTGGAGAGAGAGAGGAGAGGGTGTAGAGAGAGAGAGAATTTGGTATTTTATTAGGATCCCCATTAGCTTTTGTGAAAGCAGCATCTATTCTTCCTGGGGTCCACACAGAATATGAAACATGACATACTGTAGTACAGAACATTAATAGACAAGAACAGCTCAAGGACAGAACTACATACATTTTTTTTTAAAGGCACACGCCCTACATGTCAATGCATACACAAACTATCTAGGTCAAATAGATAGTTTGTCGGGGAGAGGAGAGGGAGAGCGGGTGAGGAGGGAGGCATTCAGAAGGGAGGAGGAGGGGAGGGGGGTGACCCCTTAGGGGCAGTGTGATTCTCTGATCATTGACTTTACACACGCGCACACACACACACACACACACACACTCTTCAGGAACGCTGGGTGATGTGTGTGTGAATCTCTCTTCATGATTCACATCCGTAAATGATCACAGAGGAGACTGGCACAGACAGCATGCTCTCTGTAGTCTGTTCATACCTCAGACATCGGGGTCAGACCACCTCAGACATCGGGGTCAGACCTCCTCAGACATCGGGGTCAGACCTCCTCAGACATCGGGGTCAGACCTCCTCAGACATCGGGGTCAGACCTCCTCAGACATCGGGGTCAGACCTCCACTTTGACTGGTTCACTCTGTAGCCTTGACTCAAACGTTGATCTTTACATATTGACATGGTTTTCATTCAAATACAGAGGCACTGTACTTGACCCTTGATTGCGCTGCTCAGTGCTGGATCTGGTTAAGTGTGTTAGAGGCGGTCAGCGAGGCCGACCACAGAACCCACAGCAGGCTCAGCTAGACCCAGAGAACCCCAACCACATACAGACACACAGACCCCGGACTGATTTCTGTACAGCCCTCTCTTGTTCCCAGAGGTTGTGTGTGTGTGTGTGTGTTGTGTGTGTGTGTGTGTGTGTGTGTGTGTGTGTGTGTGTGTGTGTGTGTGTGTGTGTGTGTGTGTGTGTGTGTGTGTGTGTGTGTATCTTACTGTGTGTGTGTGAGACGTGTTTCTCGGTCCCAGAGCAGTTCTGTTGCGTCTGAGTCCATCAGTGTATTGTTCCACCAGCGGTCTTTATGGCAACACACATGGACATGGGCACACAGGCCCGGTAATCCCCGACATGAGCGGTCCGCCTCACGTTTGCACTCAGCTATGTAACTACACATGCCTGGGAACCGCGTTACTAATGGTTCCGACATCTTGCTCTTTTCCTTTGTCCCTACTGGAGCACTGATGCAGGATAACTGCTGCTAACTATCAGGGGAAGAAAAACACCTGTATGGAGGGAATATGAGAGAAAAAGGAAATAGAGAGAGAGCGAGAGAGAGAGAGAGAGAGCTGGGGGGGAAAGGAAAAGAGAGAGAGCGAGCTGGGAGAGAGAGAGCGAGCTGGGAGAGAGAGAGCGAGCTAGGAGAGAGAGCGAGCTAGGAGAGAGAGAGCGAGCTAGGAGAGAGAGAGAGAGCTGGGGGAGAGAGAGAGAGAGCTGGGGGGAAAAGGAAAAGAGAGAGAGCGAGCTGGGAGAGAGAGAGAGAGAGAGCTGGGGGAGAGAGAGAGCTGGGGGAAAAGGAAAAAGGGAGAGAGCGAGCTGGGGGAGAGAGAGGGAGAGAGAGAGAGCTGGGGGAAAAGGAAAAGAGAGAGAGCGAGCTGGGGGAGAGAGAGAGAGAGAGAAGCGAGCTGGGGGAGAGAGAGAGAGAGAGAGCGAACGAACTGGGGGATAGAGATGGGGGGAGATAGTGAGCTGGGGAGAGAAAGAGAGCGAACTGGGGGAGAGCGAGAGAGCGAGCTGGGGGAGAGAGAGAGATGGGGGGCGGAGAGAGAGAGAGCGAACTGGGGGAGAGAGAGAGAGATGGGGAGAGAGAGAGTGAACTGGGGGAGAGAGAGAGATGGGGAGAGAGAGAGCGAGCTGGGTAGAGGGAGAGAGAGAGAGATGGGGGGAGGGAGAGAGAGAGAGCGAGCTGGGGGAGAGAGAGATGGGGGGGCGAGTTGGGGGAGAGAGCAAGCTGGGGGGAGAGAGCGAGCTGGGAGGGAAAAGGAGAGAGAGCGAGCTGCGAGGGAGAGATAGCTGGGGAGAGAGCGCGCGCTGGGGAGAGAGCGCGCGCCCGAGAGCTGGGGGGAGAGAGAGAGCACACGTGAGAGCTGGGGGAGAGAGAGCGCGAGCTGGGGGAGAGAGGGAGAGAGAGAGCGAGTTGGGGAGGGAGAGAGAGCTGGGGGAGAGATAGCAGGGGATGCAAGTAGGACAGAGAATGGGGAGAGAGAGAGAGCGAGGGGGAAGAGAAAGCGAGTTGGGGGAGAGAGAGGGGGAGCGGGGGGGGGGGGGGGGGGAGGAAAGAGGGACCTAACCTAGCCTGCTAGCTTAGCCTAGCCCTCCAGCCCAGTCTAACACAGTGACCTAACATAGCCTGCTAGATTAGCCTAGCCCTCCAGCCCAGTCTAACACAGTGACCTAACATAGCCTGCTAGATTAGCCTAGCCCTCCAGCCCAGTCTAACACAGTGACCTAACCTAGCCTGGTCGATTAGCCTAGTGCTATGAAGTGTCACATTCCATCCTTGTCCCAAAGGTGATAAAGCTAATTTGGGGATGGTCAGCTACATAGCTAACAAACAAAATGCTGGCTGCCTTGCTAGACCTAGAGGTGTGTGTGTGTGTGTGTGTGTGTGTGTGTGTGTGTGCGTGTGTGCGTGAGCAGTGTGTTCTGGGAGGTGTTGTGAGAGTAGTGTAGGCGGAGGCCCAAGCACAGCCCAGACATCACTCTTCAGCCAGGTCCTGACCCTCCTGTCCAGGGTCTGATACTCTGACCAAAACAGTCGCATTTGTGACCTTTTGACTTTTTTAATATGTCGCCAATTAAAATGTTTTACTTGGTCACGTTAGTATTTGGTTGACAATTTGCATTTAAAAAAAAATTATCATCATGATTTATTCAAACAGTAATGTGTACCCATGATGAAAATTACAGGCCTCTCTCATCTTTTTAAGTGGGAGAACCTGCACAATTGGTGGCTGACTAAATACTTTTTTGCCCCATTGTATAGCCTATAGATAATCTGTCAGGCAGCTGGTTGTTGTGTGGAGCAGCTCACCGACAGAGTTAGGAAAACAGTAGGAAAGATGTTCCAAGGTTATGGGGTATCTACCAGTAAAATTCTCAGGCAAAAATGGGTATGCAAACTAGGTATTTCAAGTTCATTTTAGTCATCATGGAATAGCCTACCTTGAACATCATACATTTCCTCCAGGCTATTTGGTCCTTGAAAAGTCATTGACAGTTATGATTTTAGAAGTCCTGCTGCTCCAACATTTTGTGATTTAATTTCTGATCAGTTTTAATGAGAGATGTAGACGCTTTTGTTTGTTTGTTTCAATTGAACGGTGTTGCGCCTTGTCTGTCATGACACCAGTGGTTATTATGAGACATTGAAGGGTTTTTCATACAAACTGTTCCATTACTAGGTGAACTCTGTATTTGGTCGCTTTCTCGTTTTAAAACACGATACAATAATCTCTCAATTACTCTTCAACATCATGGACAGACTGACTGACTACCACATGGACAGACTGACTACTACCACATGGACAGACTGACTACTACCACATGGACAGACTGACTAGCTACCACATGGACAGACTGACTACCACATGGACAGACTGACTAGCTACCACATGGACAGACTGACTAGCTACCACATGGACAGACTGACTACTACCACATGGACAGACTGACTGACTACCACATGGACTGACTGACTACTACCACATGGACTGACTGACTACTACCACATGGACAGACTGACTACTACCACATGGACAGACTGACTACTACCACATGGACAGACTGACTAGCTACCACATGGACAGACTGACTAGCTACCACATGGACAGACTGACTACTACCACATGGACAGACTGACTGACTACTGGACAGACTGACAACCACATGGACAGACTGACTACTACCACATGGACAGACTGACTACTACCACATGGACACATGGACAGACTGACTACTACCACATGGACAGACTGACTACTACCACATGGACAGACTGACTAGGACAGACTGACTACTACCACATGGACAGACTGACTAGCTACCACATGGACAGACTGACTACTACCACATGGACAGACTGACTGACTACCACATGGACAGACTGACTGACTACCACATGGACAGACTGACTGACTACCACATGGACAGACTGACTGACTACCACATGGACAGACTGACTGACTACCACATGGACAGACTGACTACTACCACATGGACAGACTGACTAGCTACCACATGGACAGACTGACTAGCTACCACATGGACAGACTGACTACTACCACATGGACAGACTGACTACCACATGGACAGACTGACTGACTACCACATGGACAGACTGACTACTACCACATGGACAGACTGACTAGGACTACCACATGGACAGACTGGACTGAGCTACCACATGGACAGACTGGACAGACTGAGCTACCACATGGACAGACTGACTACTACCACATGGACAGACTGACTACTACCACATGGACAGACTGACTGACTACCACATGGACAGACTGACTACTACCACATGGACAGACTGACTACTACCACATGGACAGACTGACTACTACCACATGGACAGACTGACTACTACCACATGGACAGACTGACTACTACCACATGGACAGACTGAATACTACCACATGGACAGACTGACTACTACCACATGGACAGACTGACTAGGACTACCACATGGACAGACTGACTGGACAGACTGACTACTACCACATGGACAGACTGACTACCACATGGACAGACTGACTGACTACCACATGGACAGACTGACTACTACCACATGGACAGACTGACTGGACTACCACATGGACAGACTGACCACATGGACAGACTGACTACCACATGGACAGACTGACTGACTACCACATGACAGACTGACTACTACCACATGGACAGACTGACTACTACCACATGGACAGACTGACTAGCTACCACATGGACAGACTACCCACATGGACAGACTGACTACTACCACATGGACAGACTGACTACTACCACATGGACAGACTGAATACTACCACATGGACAGACTGACTACTACCACATGGACAGACTGACTGACTACCACATGGACAGACTGACTGACTACCACATGGACAGCCTGACTGACTACCACATGGACAGACTGACTGACTACCACATGGACAGACTGACTGACTACCACATGGACAGACTGACTACTACCACATGGACAGACTGACTGACTACCACATGGACAGACTGACTACTACCACATGGACAGACTGACTACTACCACATGGACAGACTGACTACTACCACATGGACAGACTGACTACTACCACATGGACAGACTGACTACTACCACATGGACAGACTGACTGACTACCACATGGACAGACTGACTACTACCACATGGACAGACTGACTACTACCACATGGACAGACTGACAGACTGAGACTACTACCACATGGACAGACTGACTGGACAGACTACCACATGGACAGACTGAGACTGACAGACTGACTACCACATGGACAGACTGGGACAGACTGACTACTACCACATGGACAGACTGACTGGACAGACTGACTACCCACATGGACAGACTGACTGACTACCACATGGACAGACTGACTGACTGACCACATGGACAGACTGACTACTACCACATGGACAGCCTGACTGACTACCACATGGACAGCCTGACTGACTACCACATGGACAGACTGACTACCACATGGACAGCTACCACATGGACAGACTGACTGGACTACCACACCACATGGACAGACTGACTGACTACCACATGGACAGACTGACTACTACCACATGGACAGACTGACTGACTACCACATGGACAGACTGACTACTACCACATGGACAGACTGACTACTACCACATGGACAGACTGACTACTACCACATGGACAGACTGACTAGCTACCACATGGACAGACTGACTACTACCACATGGACAGACTGACTACTACCACATGGACAGACTGACTAGCTACCACATGGACAGACTGACTACTACCACATGGACAGACTGACTACTACCACATGGACAGACTGACTACTACCACATGGACAGACTGACTACTACCACATGGACAGCCCTGCTATGTGTCGTCCTATATGTCTGCCATGTTGTGCAGCCGGTAGCAATGCGAGTCATAGCTTAGTTTCCTTTCCATCTACCTAACTACAATGTAGCCTACCTGGCAGAATCAGGATTATTTGCATTAATCCAGTGACTATTTATTTTGTGAACTCCATCAGAAGTGCGCTACAGAAACACTGCTAGCCAAACACAACGGTCTGGCTGGTGTTTACCCGAATTAACTGGTAACTGCACACAAAAAAAACATAAAGAATCAGCTTTTTTCCCCAGACCTAAGAAAATGGCAGCCTTGCTGACCTCGACCCACGTCACTACACAGCGAGCTGTGACTCACTGGTCTGGTGACACGGGCTTGTAAAACGGGAGGTTGGCTAAAAAATACTTCTTGATTGGTTCTCAAATGTACACTATTTTCATGCTCAGTGCCCCCCACGCTTCCTCATTAATTTGCTAAGCCCCCACTAGAGAGGTAAACATCGACATTGAGGTGTTCATTTTGTCATTTTCCCAATGCCAACAAATGCTACTGTTGGTAAAGTATACCTGCTTAGTAGGTGTGTAATGGTGCACATATTCATACCAAACCGTTTGGTATGGGGACCTTGGTTCGGTCCGTGTTGTGAACCCGAATGAGTACTTAAACTTGACTAAATAAAGCCGCTATGCCTCCGCAGTGCTGTAGGACTATGCCTATTGAATAAATCTGGTCTGAAAAATATTTGTCAGGCTATTCCGTTAAAACAACTAGATCCTATGCGCACGTTGTAATCAAAAATTCACATATTAATTGGTGCATTTCAAACCGTCCTTTTTGTGAGGCACAGCCGGGAACTAGTTCTGTACCATGGTGAGTGTTGGGGTCTTTTAACCCGAATTGGAGGATCCTCCATCGTTGTTTAAGTAGATTACCACAGCGATGGACAGAGAGTTGTGGATAAAACGTGAACTGTATTGACACATTTACGCCAAATTCACCCCAGAATACCGGAGCAAGACGGAAACGCAACAAACAACAAAACAACGTCCATCTGCAGTCAAGCAGCCCCTTGGCAGCTGATTGTAACTGGGCCAAATAAATGACAATAGCGACAAGTAGGCTTGTTGTTGTTGTTGTTGTTTATATTTGACTCTGCGCCCCGATTCACGGGGGTTGAGAATAGGGGGTTTCAGCACCTCGTGAAATTGCTCGAGCCACATTACAAACTTCCCTCTTGTACCCCTTTCAGCAAACAGTTAGTACCTGCTCTACAGCGCATTCAGACAATATTCAGACCCCTTGATCTTTACTACAATTTGTTACATTACAGTGTTATTCTAAAATTGATTCAATATTTTTTTCCCCTCATCAATCTGCACACAATACACCATAATGACAAAGCGAAATCAATAGGTTTTTAGTTATTTTTTGAAACATCTATAAAAGATTTAAACAGAAATACCTTATTTACATACGTTTTAAGACCCTTTGTTATGAGACTCGAAATTGAACTCTGGTGCATCCTGTTTCCATTGATCATCCTTGAGATGTTTCTACAATTTTATTAGAGTCCACCTGTGATAAATTAAATTAATTGGACATGATTTGGAAAGGCACACACCTGTCTATATAAGGTCCCACAGTTGACAGTGCATGTCAGAGCAAAAATCAAGCCATGAGGTCGAAGGTGTTGTCCATAGAGCTCCGAGACAGGATTGTGTCAAGGCACAGATCTGGGGAAGGGTACCAACACATTTCTGCAGCATTAAAGGTCTCCAAGAATGGCCTCCATCATTCTTAAATGGACAAAGTTTGGAACCACCAAGACTCTTACTATACCTGGCCACCCGGCCAAACTGAGCAATCGAAGGAGAAAAACTGGAGGAAACTTGGCACCATCCCTACGGTGAAGCATGGTGGTGGCAGCATCATGCTGTAGGGATGTTTTTCAGCATCAGGGGAAAAAACTAACAATTTAATCTATTTTAGAAAAAGGCTAAAGTAACAAATGTGGAAAAGTCAAGGGGTCTGAATACTTTCCAAATGCTCTGTATATAAGCAAACCAAAGCAGAAGATTTAAATGGGCTGTCACTTAAGTAAGCACAACACAGGCTTGCATTAGCCAATTCATCACATTACCCCGGAGTGGGAGATGGACCACGCTAGCTTCGTAAGAGTCACAAGCGTGCATCTGGCAATGAAGGAGGCACTGTTATGGTGCGTTCCTAACCAAGTGGCTATTTACCACATACGACTGGGAATATTACACTTGAACGGCCCTCAAACTTTTAAATGACTAATCAGAAACTCATCTATCGTCCTGAGAACCCCACGTTCCCACATGGTGACCTCTGATGTCACCTACAGGGCCTTCAGAAAGTATTCACACCCCTTGACTTGTTCCACTTTTTTTTTTGTGGAATTGTGTTTTTAGAAATGTTTACTAATGTTAATAAAACATATATAGCTGAAATGTCTTGAGTCAATAAGTATTCAATCCCTTTGTTATGGCAAGCCTAAATAAGTTCAGGAGTAAAAATGTGCTTAACAAGTCATATAATAATTTACATGGATTCACTCTGTGTGTAATAATAGTGTTTAACATGATTTTTGAATGACTACCTCATCTCTGTACCCCACACATACAATTATCTGTAAGGTCCCTCAAGTCGAGCAGTGAATTTCAACCAAAAAAAGACCAGGGAGGTTTTTCTACCTCGCAAAGAAGAGCATCTGTTGGTAGATGGGCCTAAATCTAAAAACAGAATATCCCTTTTGTGAAGTTATTCGTTACACTGTGGATGGTGTATCAATGCACCAAGTCTGTCACGTTCTGACCACAGTTCTTTTGTGTTTTCTTTGTTTTAGTGTTGGTCAGGATGTGAGCTGAGTGGACATTCTATGTTGTGTGTCTAGTTTTCCCGTTTCTATGTTTGGCCTGATATGGTTCTCAATCAGAGGCAGGTGTTAGTCATTGTCTCTGATTGGGAACCATATTTAGGTAGCCTGTTTTGTGTTGGGTTTTGTGGGTGGTTGTCTTCTGTCTTTGTGTCTATACACCAGATAGGACTGTTTCGTTTTTTTCACATTTGTTGTTTTGGTATTTTGTAGTGGTCACGGTTATGGTCGTTATTAAACATGTTGAACTCTAAACAAGCTGCGCTTTGGTCCGATCCTTCGTCCACAGAAGAAAACCGTTACAAAGTCACTATAAAGATACAGGCGTCTTTCCTAAAAACACTTAAACACAAAAAAATTCTAAACATAATTCCACTTTGAAATTATGGGATATTGTGTGTTGGCCAGTGATGACATAATACCAATGTAATCCATGTTAAATTCAGGCTGTAACGCAACAAAATGTGGAAAAAGTCAAGGGGTGTGAATACTTTCTCAAATCAATCTTTATTTGTCACATGCTCCGAATAAAACAAGTGTAGACTTTACCGTGAAATGCTGATTTACAAGCCCTTAACAAACAGTGCAGATCAAAAAGAGTAGTTTGAGAATATTTACCAAATTAACTCAAGTAAAAAGTAACATCATACAATAACGAGGCTGTATACAGGGGGTACTGGTCCAGGTAATATGCACATGTAGGTAGGGTGATGGTTACTGGTCCAGGTAATATGCACATGTAGGTAGGGTGATGGTTACTGGTCCAGGTAATATGTACATGTAGGTAGGGTGATGGTTACTGGTCCAGGTAATATGCACATGTAGGTAGGGTGATGGTTACTGGTCCAGGTCATTTGTACATGTAGGCAGGGGTGATGGGTACTGGTCCAGGTAATATGCACATGTAGGTAGGGTGATGGGTACTGGTCCAGGTAATATGCACATGTAGGTAGGGTGATGGTTACTGGTCCAGGTAATATGCACATGTAGGTAGGGTGATGGTTACTGGTCCAGGTAATATGCACATGTAGGTAGGGTGATGGTTACTGGTCCAGGTAATATGCACATGTAGGTAGGGTGATGGGTACTGGTCCAGGTAATATGCACATGTAGGTAGGGTGATGGTTACTGGTCCAGGTAATATGCACATGTAGGTAGGGTGATGGTTACTGGTCCAGGTCATTTGTACATGTAGGCAGGGGTGATGGGTACTGGTCCAGGTAATATGCACATGTAGGTAGGGTGATGGGTACTGGTCCAGGTAATATGCACATGTAGGTAGGGTGATGGTTACTGGTCCAGGTAATATGCACATGTAGGTAGGGTGATGGTTACTGGTCCAGGTCATTTGTACATGTAGGTAGGGGTGATGGGTACTGGTCCAGGTAATATGCACATGTAGGTAGGGTGATGGTTACTGGTCCAGGTAATATGCACATGTAGGTAGGGTGATGGTTACTGGTCCAGGTCATTTGTACATGTAGGCAGGGGTGATGGGTACTGGACCAGGTAATATGCACATGTAGGTAGGGTGATGGGTACTGGTCCAGGTAATATGCACATGTAGGTAGGGTGATGGTTACTGGTCCAGGTAATATGCACATGTAGGTAGGGTGATGGTTACTGGTCCAGGTAATATGCACATGTAGGTAGGGTGATGGTTACTGGTCCAGGTAATATGCACATGTAGGTAGGGTGATGGGTACTGGTCCAGGTAATATGCACATGTAGGTAGGGTGATGGTTACTGGTCCAGGTAATATGCACATGTAGGTAGGGTGATGGTTACTGGTCCAGGTCATTTGTACATGTAGGCAGGGGTGATGGGTACTGGTCCAGGTAATATGCACATGTAGGTAGGGTGATGGGTACTGGTCCAGGTAATATGCACATGTAGGTAGGGTGATGGTTACTGGTCCAGGTAATATGCACATGTAGGTAGGGTGATGGTTACTGGTCCAGGTAATATGCACATGTAGGTAGGGTGATGGTTACTGGTCCAGGTAATATGCACATGTAGGTAGGGTGATGGGTACTGGTCCAGGTAATATGCACATGTAGGTAGGGTGATGGGTACTGGTCCAGGTAATATGCACATGTAGGTAGGGTGATGGTTACTGGTCCAGGTAATATGCACATGTAGGTAGGGTGATGGTTACTGGTCCAGGTAATATGCACATGTAGGTAGGGTGATGGTTACTGGTCCAGGTCATTTGTACATGTAGGTAGGGTGATGGTTACTGGTCCAGGTCATTTGTACATGTAGGCAGGGGTGATGGGTACTGGTCCAGGTAATATGTACATGTAGGTAGGGGTGATGGGTACTGGTCCAGGTAATATGCACATGTAGGTAGGGTGATGGTTACTGGTCCAGGTAATATGCACATGTAGGTAGGGTGATGGTTACTGGTCCAGGTCATTTGTACATGTAGGTAGGGGTGATGGGTACTGGTCCAGGTCATTTGGACATGTAGGTAGGGTGATGGTTACTGGTCCAGGTAATATGCACATGTAGGTAGGGTGATGGTTACTGGTCCATGTAGGTAGGGTGATGGTTACTGGTCCAGGTAATATGCACATGTAGGTAGGGTGATGGTTACTGGTCCAGGTAATATGCACATGTAGGTAGGGTGATGGTTACTGGTCCAGGTCATTTGTACATGTAGGTAGGGGTGATGGGTACTGGTCCAGGTCATTTGGACATGTAGGTAGGGTGATGGGCACAGGTCAGTCCAGGTCATTTGTACATGTAGGTAGGGGTGATGGGTACTGGTCCAGGTCATTTGTACATGTAGGTAGGGGTGATGGTTACTGGTCCAGGTCATTTGTACATGTAGGTAGGGGTGATGGGTACTGGTCCAGGTCATTTGTACATATAGGTAGGGGTGATGGGTACTGGTCCAGGTCATTTGGACATGTAGGTAGGGTGATGGGCACAGGTCAGTCCAGGTCATTTGTACATGTAGGTAGGGGTGATGGGTACTGGTCCAGGTCATTTGTACATGTAGGTAGGGGTGATGGTTACTGGTCCAGGTCATTTGTACATGTAGGTAGGGGTGATGGTTACTGGTCCAGGTCATTTGTACATATAGGTAGGGTGATGGGTACTGGTCCAGGTCATTTGTACATGTAGGTAGGGGTGATGGGTACTGGTCCAGGTCATTTGGACATGTAGGTAGGGTGATGGGCACAGGTCAGTCCAGGTCATTTGTACATGTAGGTAGGGTGATGCGTACTGGTCCAGGTCATTTGTACATGTAGGTAGGGGTGATGGGTACTGGTCCAGGTCATTTGTACATGTAGGTAGGGTGATGGGTACTGGTCCAGGTCATTTGTACATGTAGGTAGGGGTGATGGGTACTGGTCAGTCCAGGTCATTTGTACATGTAGGTAGGGTGATGCGTACTGGTCCAGGTCATTTGTACATGTAGGTAGGGGTGATGGGTACTGGTCCAGGTCATTTGTACATGTAGGTAGGGTGATGGGTACTGGTCCAGGTCATTTGTACATGTAGGTAGGGGTGATGGGTACAGGTCAGTCCAGGTCATTTGTACATGTAGGTAGGGTGATGGGTACAGGTCAGTCCAGGTCATTTGTACATGTAGGTAGGGTGATGGGTACAGGTCAGTCCAGGTCATTTGTACATGTAGGTAGGGGTGATGGGTACTGGTCCAGGTCATTTGTACATGTTGGTAGGGGTGATGGACACAGGTCAGTCCAGGTCATTTGTACATGTAGGTAGGGTGATGGGCACAGGTCAGTCCAGGTCATTTGTACATGTAGGTAGGGGTGATGGGTTCTGGTCAGTCCAGGTCATTTGTACATGTAGGTAGGGTGATGGGTACCGGTCAGTCCAGGTCATTTGTACATGTAGGTAGGGTGATGGGTACAGGTCAGTCCAGGTCATTTGTACATGTAGGTAGGGGTGATGGGTACAGGTCAGTCCAGGTCATTTGTACATGTAGGTAGGGGTGATGGGTACTGGTCCAGGTCATTTGTACATGTAGGTAGGGGTGATGGGTACTGGTCCAGGTCATTTGTACATGTTGGTAGGGGTGATGGGTACTGGTCCAGGTCATTTGTACATGTAGGTAGGGTGATGGGTACTGGTCCAGGTCATTTGTACATATAGGTAGGGTGATGGGTACTGGTCCAGGTCATTTGTACATATAGGTAGGGTGATGGGTACTGGTCCAGGTCATTTGTACATGTAGGTAGGGGTGATGGGTACTGGTCCAGGTCATTTGGACATGTAGGTAGGGTGATGGGCACAGGTCAGTCCAGGTCATTTGTACATGTAGGTAGGGGTGATGGGTACTGGTCCAGGTCATTTGTACATGTAGGTAGGGGTGATGGGTACTGGTCCAGGTCATTTGTACATGTAGGTAGGGGTGATGGGTACTGGTCAGTCCAGGTCATTTGTACATGTAGGTAGGGTGATGGGTACTGGTCCAGGTCATTTGTACATGTAGGTAGGGTGATGGGTACAGGTCAGTCCAGGTCATTTGTACATGTAGGTAGGGTGATGGGTACTGGTCACTCCAGGTCATTTGTACATGTAGGTAGGGTGATGGGTACAGGTCAGTCCAGGTCATTTGTACATGTAGGTAGGGTGATGGGTACTGGTCAGTCCAGGTCATTTGTACATGTTGGTAGGGGTGATGGGTACAGGTCAGTCCAGGTCATTTGTACATGTAGGTAGGGGTGATGGGCACAGGTCAGTCCAGGTCATTTGTACATGTAGGTAGGGTGATGGGTACAGGTCAGTCCAGGTCATTTGTACATGTAGGTAGGGGTGATGGGCACAGGTCAGTCCAGGTCATTTGTACATGTAGGTAGGGTGATGGGTACTGGTCAGTCCAGGTCATTTGTACATGTAGGTAGGGTGAAGGGTACTGGTCCAGGTAATATGTAGGTAGGGGTGATGGGTACTGGTCCAGGTCATTTGTACATGTAGGTAGGGTGATGGGTACTGGTCAGTCCAGGTCATTTGTACATGTAGGTAGGGTGATGGGTACAGGTCAGTCCAGGTCATTTGTACATGTAGGTAGGGTGATGGGTACAGGTCAGTCCAGGTCATTTGTACATGTAGGTAGGGGTGATGGGTACTGGTCCAGGTCATTTGTACATGTAGGTAGGGTGATGGGTACTGGTCAGTCCAGGTCATTTGTACATGTAGGTAGGGTGATTGGCACAGGTCAGTCCAGGTCATTTGTACATGTAGGTAGGGTGATGGGTACAGGTCAGTCCAGGTCATTTGTACATGTAGGTAGGGTGATGGGTACTGGTCCAGGTAATATGTAAGTAGGGGTGATGGGTACTGGTCCAGGTCATTTGTACATGTAGGTAGGGGTGATGGGTACTGGTCCAGGTCATTTGTACATGTAGGTAGGGGTGATGGGTACTGGTCCAGGTCATTTGTACATGTAGGTAGGGGTGATGGGTACTGGTCAGTCCAGGTCATTTGTACATGTAGGTAGGGTGATGGGTACTGGTCAGTCCAGGTCATTTGTACATATAGGTAGGGTGATGGGCACAGGTCAGTCCAGGTCATTTGTACATGTAGGTAGGGGTGATGGGCACAGGTCAGTCCAGGTCATTTGTACATGTAGGTAGGGTGATGGGTACTGGTCCAGGTAATATGTAGGTAGGGGTGATGGGTACTGGTCCAGGTCATTTGTACAAGTAGGTAGGGTGATGGGTACAGGTCAGTCCAGGTCATTTGTACATGTAGGTAGGGTGATGGGTACAGGTCAGTCCAGGTCATTTGTACATGTAGGTAGGGGTGATGGGTACTGGTCCAGGTCATTTGTACATGTAGGTAGGGTGATGGGTACAGGTCAGTCCAGGTCATTTGTACATGTAGGTAGGGTGATGGGTACAGGTCAGTCCAGGTCATTTGTACATGTAGGTAGGGGTGATGGGTACAGGTCAGTCCAGGTCATTTGTACATGTAGGTAGGGGTGATGGGTACTGGTCCAGGTCATTTGTACATGTTGGTAGGGGTGATGGGTACTGGTCCAGGTCATTTGTACATGTAGGTAGGGTGATGGGTACTGGTCCAGGTCATTTGTACATATAGGTAGGGTGATGGGTACTGGTCCAGGTCATTTGTACATGTAGGTAGGGTGATGGGTACTGGTCCAGGTCATTTGTACATGTAGGTAGGGGTGATGGGTACTGGTCCAGGTCATTTGTACATGTTGGTAGGGGTGATGGGCACAGGTCAGTCCAGGTCATTTGTACATGTAGGTAGGGTGATGGACACAGGTCAGTCCAGGTCATTTGTACATGTAGGTAGGGGTGATGGGTACTGGTCAGTCCAGGTCATTTGTACATGTAGGTAGGGTGATGGGTACAGGTCAGTCCAGGTCATTTGTACATGTAGGTAGGGGTGATGGGTACAGGTCAGTCCAGGTCATTTGTACATGTAGGTAGGGGTGATAGGTACAGGTCAGTCCAGGTCATTTGTACATGTAGGTAGGGGTGATGGGTACTGGTCCAGGTCATTTGTACATGTAGGTAGGGGTGATGGGTACTGGTCCAGGTCATTTGTACATGTAGGTAGGGTGATGGGTACTGGTCCAGGTCATTTGTACATATATGTAGGGTGATGGGTACTGGTCCAGGTCATTTGTACATATAGGTAGGGTGATGGGTACTGGTCCAGGTCATTTGTACATGTAGGTAGGGGTGATGGGTACTGGTCCAGGTCATTTGGACATGTAGGTAGGGTGATTGGCACAGGTCAGTCCAGGTCATTTGTACATGTAGGTAGGGGTGATGGGTACTGGTCCAGGTCATTTGTACATGTAGGTAGGGGTGATGGGTACTGGTCAGTCCAGGTCATTTGTACATGTAGGTAGGGTGATGGGTACTGGTCAGTCCAGGTCATTTGTACATGTAGGTAGGGTGATGGGTACTGGTCAGTCCAGGTCATTTGTACATGTAGGTAGGGTGATGGGTACTGGTCAGTCCAGGTCATTTGTACATGTTGGTAGGGGTGATGGGCACAGGTCAGTCCAGGTCATTTGTACATGTAGGTAGGGTGATGGGTACTGGTCAGTCCAGGTCATTTGTACATGTAGTTAGGGTGAAGGGTACTGGTCCAGGTAATATGTAGGTAGGGGTGATGGGTATTGGTCCAGGTCATTTGTACATGTAGGTAGGGTGATGGGTACTGGTCAGTCCAGGTCATTTGTACATGTAGGTAGGGTGATGGGTACATGTCAGTCCAGGTCATTTGTACATGTAGGTAGGGTGATGGGTACAGGTCAGTCCAGGTCATTTGTACATGTAGGTAGGGGTGATGGGTACTGGTCCAGGTCATTTGTACATGTAGGTAGGGTGATGGGTACTGGTCAGTCCAGGTCATTTGTACATGTAGGTAGGGTGATGGGCACAGGTCAGTCCAGGTCATTTGTACATGTAGGTAGGGTGATGGGTACAGGTCAGTCCAGGTCATTTGTACATGTAGGTAGGGTGATGGGTACTGGTCCAGGTAATATGTAGGTAGGGGTGATGGGTACTGGTCCAGGTCATTTGTACATGTAGGTAGGGGTGATGGGTACTGGTCCAGGTCATTTGTACATGTAGGTAGGGGTGATGGGTACTGGTCCAGGTCATTTGTACATGTAGGTAGGGTGATGGGTACAGGTCAGTCCAGGTCATTTGTACATGTAGGTAGGGGTGATGGGTACTGGTCCAGGTCATTTGTACATGTAGGTAGGGTGATGGGTACTGGTCCAGGTCATTTGTACATGTAGGTAGGGTGATGGGTACTGGTCCAGGTCATTTGTACATGTAGGTAGGGGTGATGGGTACTGGTCCAGGTCATTTGTACATGTAGGTAGGGTGATGGGTACAGGTCAGTCCAGGTCATTTGTACATGTAGGTAGGGGTGATGGGTACAGGTCAGTCCAGGTCATTTGTACATGTAGGTAGGGGTGATGGGTACAGGTCAGTCCAGGTCATTTGTACATGTAGGTAGGGGTGATGGGTACTGGTCCAGGTCATTTGTACATGTAGGTAGGGTGATGGGTACTGGTCCAGGTCATTTGTACATGTAGGTAGGGTGATGGGTACTGGTCAATCCAGGTCATTTGTACATGTAGGTAGGGGTGATGGGTACTGGTCCAGGTCATTTGTACATGTAGGTAGGGGTGATGGGTACTGGTCCAGGTCATTTGTACATGTAGGTAGGGTGATGGGTACTGGTCCAGGTCATTTGTACATGTAGGTAGGGTGATGGGTACAGGTCAGTCCAGGTCATTTGTACATGTAGGTAGGGTGATGGGAACAGGTCAGTCCAGGTAATTTGTACATGTAGGTAGGGTGATGGGTACAGGTCAGTCCAGGTAATTTGTACATGTAGGTAGGGGTGATGGGCACAGGTCAGTCCAGGTCATTTGTACATGTAGGTAGGGGTGATGGGCACAGGTCAGTCCAGGTCATTTGTACATGTAGGTAGGGGTGATGGGTACAGGTCAGTCCAGGTCATTTGTACATGTAGGTAGGGTGATGGGTACTGGTCAGTCCAGGTCATTTGTACATGTAGGTAGGGTGATGGGTACTGGTCCAGGTCATTTGTACATGTAGGTAGGGTGATGGGTACTGGTCCAGGTCATTTGTACATGTAGGTAGGGTGATGGGTACAGGTCAGTCCAGGTCATTTGTACATGTAGGTAGGGGTGATGTGTACAGGTCAGTCCAGGTCATTTGTACATGTAGGTAGGGTGATGGGTACTGGTCCAGGTCATTTGTACATGTTGGTAGGGTGATGGGTACTGGTCCAGGTCATTTGTACATGTTGGTAGGGTGATGGGTACTGGTCCAGGTCATTTGTACATGTTGGTAGGGTGATGGGTACTGGTCCAGGTCATTTGTACATGTTGGTAGGGGTGATGGGTACAGGTCAGTCCAGGTCATTTGTACATGTAGGTAGGGTGATGGGTACAGGTCAGTCCAGGTCATTTGTACATGTAGGTAGGGTGATGGGTACTTGTCCAGGTCATTTGTACATGTAGGTAGGGTGATGGGTACTGGTCCAGGTCATTTGTACATGTAGGTAGGGGTGATGGGCACAGGTCAGTCCAGGTCATTTGTACATGTAGGTAGGGTGATGGGTACTGGCCCAGGTCATTTGTACATGTAGGTAGGGTGATGGGTACAGGTCAGTCCAGGTCATTTGTACATGTAGGTAGGGGTGATGGGTACTGGTCAGTCCAGGTCATTTGTACATGTAGGTAGGGTGATGGGTCCTGGTCCAGGTCATTTGTACATGTAGGTAGGGGTGATGGGTACTGGTCCAGGTCATTTGTACATGTAGGTAGGGTGATGGGTACAGGTCAGTCCAGGTCATTTGTACATGTAGGTAGGGTGATGGGTACAGGTCAGTCCAGGTCATTTGTACATGTAGGTAGGGTGATGGGTACTTGTCCAGGTCATTTGTACATGTAGGTAGGGTGATGGGTACTGGTCCAGGTCATTTGTACATGTAGGTAGGGTGATGGGTACTGGTCCAGGTCATTTGTACATGTAGGTAGGGGTGATGGGTACTGGTCCAGGTCATTTGTACATGTTGGTAGGGGTGATGGGTACAGGTCAGTCCAGGTCATTTGTACATGTAGGTAGGGGTGATGGGCACAGGTCAGTCCAGGTCATTTGTACATGTAGGTAGGGTGATGGGCACAGGTCAGTCCAGGTCATTTGTACATGTAGGTAGGGGTGATGGGCACAGGTCAGTCCAGGTCATTTGTACATGTAGGTAGGGTGATGGGCACAGGTCAGTCCAGGTCATTTGTACATGTAGGTAGGGGTGATGGGTACTGGTCAGTCCAGGTCATTTGTACATGTAGGTAGGGTGATGGGTACTGGTCAGTCCAGGTCATTTGTACATGTAGGTAGGGTGATGGGTACAGGTCAGTCCAGGTCATTTGTACATGTAGGTAGGGGTGATGGGTACAGGTCAGTCCAGGTCATTTGTACATGTAGGTAGGGGTGATGGGTACAGGTCAGTCCAGGTCATTTGTACATGTAGGTAGGGGTGATGGGTACTGGTCCAGGTCATTTGTACATGTAGGTAGGGTGATGGGTACTGGTCCAGGTCATTTGTACATGTAGGTAGGGTGATGGGTACTGGTCAATCCAGGTCATTTGTACATGTAGGTAGGGGTGATGGGTACTGGTCCAGGTCATTTGTACATGTAGGTAGGGGTGATGGGTACTGGTCCAGGTCATTTGTACATGTAGGTAGGGTGATGGGTACTGGTCCAGGTCATTTGTACATGTAGGTAGGGTGATGGGTACAGGTCAGTCCAGGTCATTTGTACATGTAGGTAGGGTGATGGGAACAGGTCAGTCCAGGTCATTTGTACATGTAGGTAGGGTGATGGGTACAGGTCAGTCCAGGTAATTTGTACATGTAGGTAGGGGTGATGGGCACAGGTCAGTCCAGGTCATTTGTACATGTAGGTAGGGGTGATGGGCACAGTCAGTCCAGGTCATTTGTACATGTAGGTAGGGGTGATGGGTACAGGTCAGTCCAGGTCATTTGTACATGTAGGTAGGGTGATGGGTACTGGTCAGTCCAGGTCATTTGTACATGTAGGTAGGGTGATGGGTACTGGTCCAGGTCATTTGTACATGTAGGTAGGGTGATGGGTACTGGTCCAGGTCATTTGTACATGTAGGTAGGGTGATGGGTACAGGTCAGTCCAGGTCATTTGTACATGTAGGTAGGGGTGATGTGTACAGGTCAGTCCAGGTCATTTGTACATGTAGGTAGGGTGATGGGTACTGGTCCAGGTCATTTGTACATGTTGGTAGGGTGATGGGTACTGGTCCAGGTCATTTGTACATGTTGGTAGGGTGATGGGTACTGGTCCAGGTCATTTGTACATGTTGGTAGGGTGATGGGTACTGGTCCAGGTCATTTGTACATGTTGGTAGGGGTGATGGGCACAGGTCAGTCCAGGTCATTTGTACATGTAGCTAGGGTGATGGGTACTGCTCAGTCCAGGTCATTTGTACATGTAGCTAGGGTGATGGGTACTGGTCAGTCCAGGTCATTTGTACATGTAGGTAGGGGTGATGGGTACAGGTCAGTCCAGGTCATTTGTACATGTAGGTAGGGGTGATGGGTACAGGTCAGTCCAGGTCATTTGTACATGTAGGTAGGGTGATGGGTACTGGTCCAGGTCATTTGTACATGTTGGTAGGGTGATGGGTACTGGTCCAGGTCATTTGTACATGTTGGTAGGGGTGATGGGCACAGGTCAGTCCAGGTCATTTGTACATGTAGGTAGGGTGATTGGCACAGGTCAGTCCAGGTCATTTGTACATGTAGGTAGGGGTGATGGGTACTGGTCCAGGTCATTTGTACATGTAGGTAGGGGTGATGGGTACTGGTCAGTCCAGGTCATTTGTACATGTAGGTAGGGGTGATGGGTACAGGTCAGTCCAGGTCATTTGTACATGTAGGTAGGGTGATGGGTACAGGTCAGTCCAGGTCATTTGTACATGTAGGTAGGGTGATGGGTACAGGTCAGTCCAGGTCATTTGTACATGTAGGTAGGGTGATGGGCACAGGTCAGTCCAGGTCATTTGTACATGTTGGTAGGGTGATGGGTACTGGTCAGTCCAGGTCATTTGTACATGTAGGTAGGGTGATGGGTACTGGTCAGTCCAGGTCATTTGTACATGTAGGTAGGGTGATGGGTACTGGTCCAGGTCATTTGTACATATAGGTAGGGTGATGGGTACTGGTCCAGGTCATTTGTACATGTAGGTAGGGTGATGGGTACTGGTCCAGGTCATTTGTACATGTAGGTAGGGGTGATGGGTACAGGTCAGTCCAGGTCATTTGTACATGTAGGTAGGGTGATGGGTACAGGTCAGTCCAGGTCATTTGTACATGTAGGTAGGGTGATGGGCACAGGTCAGTCCAGGTCATTTGTACATGTTGGTAGGGTGATGGGTACTGGTCAGTCCAGGTCATTTGTACATGTAGGTAGGGTGATGGGTACAGGTCAGTCCAGGTCATTTGTACATGTAGGTAGGGTGATGGGCACAGGTCAGTCCAGGTAATTTGTACATGTTGGTAGGGTGATGGGTACTGGTCAGTCCAGGTCATTTGTACATGTAGGGAGGGTGATGGGTACTGGTCAGTCCAGGTCATTTGTACATGTAGGTAGGGTGATGGGTACTGGTCCAGGTCATTTGTACATATAGGTAGGGTGATGGGTACTGGTCCAGGTCATTTGTACATGTAGGTAGGGTGATGGGTACTGGTCCAGGTCATTTGTACATGTAGGTAGGGGTGATGGGTACAGGTCAGTCCAGGTCATTTGTACATGTAGGTAGGGTGATGGGTACAGGTCAGTCCAGGTCATTTGTACATGTAGGTAGGGTGATGGGCACAGGTCAGTCCAGGTCATTTGTACATGTTGGTAGGGTGATGGGTACTGGTCAGTCCAGGTCATTTGTACATGTAGGTAGGGTGATGGGTACAGGTCAGTCCAGGTCATTTGTACATGTAGGTAGGGTGATGGGCACAGGTCAGTCCAGGTAATTTGTACATGTTGGTAGGGTGATGGGTACTGGTCCAGGTCATTTGTACATGTAGGTAGGGTGATGGGTACTGGTCCAGGTCATTTGTACATGTAGGTAGGGTGATGGGTACTGGTCAATCCAGGTCATTTGTACATGTAGGTAGGGGTGATGGGTACTGGTCCAGGTCATTTGTACATGTAGGTAGGGTGATGGGTACTGGTCCAGGTCATTTGTACAGGGTCATGGGTTGGTCCAGGTCATTTGTAGTAGGTAGGGTGATGGGTACAGGTCAGTCCAGGTCATTTGTACATGTAGGTAGGGTGATGGGAACAGGTCAGTCCAGGTCATTTGTACATGTAGGTAGGGTGATGGGTACAGGTCAGTCCAGGTCATTTGTACATGTAGGTAGGGGTGATGGGCACAGGTCAGTCCAGGTCATTTGTACATGTAGGTAGGGGTGATGGGCACAGGTCAGTCCAGGTCATTTGTACATGTAGGTAGGGGTGATGGGTACAGGTCAGTCCAGGTCATTTGTACATGTAGGTAGGGTGATGGGTACTGGTCAGTCCAGGTCATTTGTACATGTAGGTAGGGTGATGGGTACTGGTCCAGGTCATTTGTACATGTAGGTAGGGTGATGGGTACTGGTCCAGGTCATTTGTACATGTAGGTAGGGTGATGGGTACAGGTCAGTCCAGGTCATTTGTACATGTAGGTAGGGGTGATGTGTACAGGTCAGTCCAGGTCATTTGTACATGTAGGTAGGGTGATGGGTACTGGTCCAGGTCATTTGTACATGTTGGTAGGGTGATGGGTACTGGTCCAGGTCATTTGTACATGTTGGTAGGGTGATGGGTACTGGTCCAGGTCATTTGTACATGTTGGTAGGGTGATGGGTACTGGTCCAGGTCATTTGTACATGTTGGTAGGGGTGATGGGCACAGGTCAGTCCAGGTCATTTGTACATGTAGCTAGGGTGATGGGTACTGCTCAGTCCAGGTCATTTGTACATGTAGCTAGGGTGATGGGTACTGGTCAGTCCAGGTCATTTGTACATGTAGGTAGGGGTGATGGGTACAGGTCAGTCCAGGTCATTTGTACATGTAGGTAGGGTGATGGGCACAGGTCAGTCCAGGTAATTTGTACATGTTGGTAGGGTGATGGGTACTGGTCCAGGTCATTTGTACATGTAGGTAGGGTGATGGGTACTGGTCCAGGTCATTTGTACATGTAGGTAGGGTGATGGGTACTGGTCAATCCAGGTCATTTGTACATGTAGGTAGGGGTGATGGGTACTGGTCCAGGTCATTTGTACATGTAGGTAGGGGTGATGGGTACTGGTCCAGGTCATTTGTACATGTAGGTAGGGTGATGGGTACTGGTCCAGGTCATTTGTACATGTAGGTAGGGTGATGGGTACAGGTCAGTCCAGGTCATTTGTACATGTAGGTAGGGTGATGGGAACAGGTCAGTCCAGGTCATTTGTACATGTAGGTAGGGTGATGGGTACAGGTCAGTCCAGGTAATTTGTACATGTAGGTAGGGGTGATGGGCACAGGTCAGTCCAGGTCATTTGTACATGTAGGTAGGGGTGATGGGCACAGGTCAGTCCAGGTCATTTGTACATGTAGGTAGGGGTGATGGGTACAGGTCAGTCCAGGTCATTTGTACATGTAGGTAGGGTGATGGGTACTGGTCAGTCCAGGTCATTTGTACATGTAGGTAGGGTGATGGGTACTGGTCCAGGTCATTTGTACATGTAGGTAGGGTGATGGGTACTGGTCCAGGTCATTTGTACATGTAGGTAGGGTGATGGGTACAGGTCAGTCCAGGTCATTTGTACATGTAGGTAGGGGTGATGTGTACAGGTCAGTCCAGGTCATTTGTACATGTAGGTAGGGTGATGGGTACTGGTCCAGGTCATTTGTACATGTTGGTAGGGTGATGGGTACTGGTCCAGGTCATTTGTACATGTTGGTAGGGTGATGGGTACTGGTCCAGGTCATTTGTACATGTTGGTAGGGTGATGGGTACTGGTCCAGGTCATTTGTACATGTTGGTAGGGGTGATGGGCACAGGTCAGTCCAGGTCATTTGTACATGTAGCTAGGGTGATGGGTACTGCTCAGTCCAGGTCATTTGTACATGTAGCTAGGGTGATGGGTACTGGTCAGTCCAGGTCATTTGTACATGTAGGTAGGGGTGATGGGTACAGGTCAGTCCAGGTCATTTGTACATGTAGGTAGGGGTGATGGGTACAGGTCAGTCCAGGTCATTTGTACATGTAGGTAGGGTGATGGGTACTGGTCCAGGTCATTTGTACATGTTGGTAGGGTGATGGGTACTGGTCCAGGTCATTTGTACATGTTGGTAGGGGTGATGGGCACAGGTCAGTCCAGGTCATTTGTACATGTAGGTAGGGTGATTGGCACAGGTCAGTCCAGGTCATTTGTACATGTAGGTAGGGGTGATGGGTACTGGTCCAGGTCATTTGTACATGTAGGTAGGGGTGATGGGTACTGGTCAGTCCAGGTCATTTGTACATGTAGGTAGGGGTGATGGGTACAGGTCAGTCCAGGTCATTTGTACATGTAGGTAGGGTGATGGGTACAGGTCAGTCCAGGTCATTTGTACATGTAGGTAGGGTGATGGGTACAGGTCAGTCCAGGTCATTTGTACATGTAGGTAGGGTGATGGGCACAGGTCAGTCCAGGTCATTTGTACATGTTGGTAGGGTGATGGGTACTGGTCAGTCCAGGTCATTTGTACATGTAGGGAGGGTGATGGGTACTGGTCAGTCCAGGTCATTTGTACATGTAGGTAGGGTGATGGGTACTGGTCCAGGTCATTTGTACATATAGGTAGGGTGATGGGTACTGGTCCAGGTCATTTGTACATGTAGGTAGGGTGATGGGTACTGGTCCAGGTCATTTGTACATGTAGGTAGGGGTGATGGGTACAGGTCAGTCCAGGTCATTTGTACATGTAGGTAGGGTGATGGGTACAGGTCAGTCCAGGTCATTTGTACATGTAGGTAGGGTGATGGGCACAGGTCAGTCCAGGTCATTTGTACATGTTGGTAGGGTGATGGGTACTGGTCAGTCCAGGTCATTTGTACATGTAGGTAGGGTGATGGGTACAGGTCAGTCCAGGTCATTTGTACATGTAGGTAGGGTGATGGGCACAGGTCAGTCCAGGTCATTTGTACATGTTGGTAGGGTGATGGGTACTGGTCAGTCCAGGTCATTTGTACATGTAGGGAGGGTGATGGGTACTGGTCAGTCCAGGTCATTTGTACATGTAGGTAGGGTGATGGGTACTGGTCCAGGTCATTTGTACATATAGGTAGGGTGATGGGTACTGGTCCAGGTCATTTGTACATGTAGGTAGGGTGATGGGTACTGGTCCAGGTCATTTGTACATGTAGGTAGGGTGATGGGTACAGGTCAGTCCAGGTCATTTGTACATGTAGGTAGGGTGATGGGTACAGGTCAGTCCAGGTCATTTGTACATGTAGGTAGGGTGATGGGCACAGGTCAGTCCAGGTCATTTGTACATGTTGGTAGGGTGATGGGTACTGGTCAGTCCAGGTCATTTGTACATGTAGGTAGGGTGATGGGTACAGGTCAGTCCAGGTCATTTGTACATGTAGGTAGGGTGATGGGCACAGGTCAGTCCAGGTAATTTGTACATGTTGGTAGGGTGATGGGTACTGGTCAGTCCAGGTCATTTGTACATGTAGGGAGGGTGATGGGTACTGGTCAGTCCAGGTCATTTGTACATGTAGGTAGGGTGATGGGTACTGGTCCAGGTCATTTGTACATATAGGTAGGGTGATGGGTACTGGTCCAGGTCATTTGTACATGTAGGTAGGGGTGATGGGTACTGGTCAGTCCAGGTCATTTGTACATATAGGTTGGGTGATGGGTGCTGGTCCAGGTCATTTGTACATGTAGGTAGGGTGATGGGTACTGGTCCAGGTCATTTGTACATGTAGGTAGGGTGATGGGTACTGGTCCAGGTCATTTGTACATGTTGGTAGGGTGATGGGTACAGGTCAGTCCAGGTCATTTGTACATGTAGGTAGGGTGATGGGTACTGGTCAGTCCAGGTCATTTGTACATGTAGGTAGGGTGATGGGTACTGGTCCAGGTCATTTGTACATGTAGGTAGGGTGATGGGTACAGGTCAGTCCAGGTCATTTGTACATGTAGGTAGGGTGATGGGTACTGGTCAGTCCAGGTCATTTGTACATGTAGGTAGGGTGATGGGTACTGGTCCAGGTCATTTGTACATGTTGGTAGGGTGATGGGTACTGGTCAGTCCAGGTCATTTGTACATGTAGGTAGGGTGATGGGTACAGGTCAGTCCAGGTCATTTCTACATGTAGGTAGGGGTGATGGGTACAGGTCAGTCCAGGTCATTTGTACATGTAGGTAGGGGTGATGGGTACAGGTCAGTCCAGGTCATTTGTACATGTAGGTAGGGGTGATGGGTACTGGTCAGTCCAGGTCATTTGTACATGTAGGTAGGGTGATGGGTACTGGTCCAGGTCATTTGTACATGTAGGTAGGGGTGATGGGTACTGGTCCAGGTCATTTGTACATGTAGGTAGGGGTGATGGGTACTGGTCCAGGTCATTTGTACATGTAGGTAGGGTGATGGGTACTGGTCAGTCCAGGTCATTTGTACATGTAGGTAGGGGTGATGGGTACTGGTCCAGGTCATTTGTACATGTAGGTAGGGTTATGGGCACAGGTCAGTCCAGGTCATTTGTACATGTAGGTAGGGTGATGGGTACAGGTCCAGGTCATTTGTACATATAGGTAGGGTGATGGGTACTGGTCCAGGTCATTTGTACATGTAGGTAGGGGTGATGGGTACTGGTCAGTCCAGGTCATTTGTACATATAGGTAGGGTGATGGGTACTGGTCTAGGTCATTTGTACATGTAGGTAGGGTGATGGGTACTGGTCCAGGTCATTTGTACATGTTGGTAGGGTGATGGGTACAGGTCAGTCCAGGTCATTTGTACATGTTGGTAGGGTGATGGGTACTGGTCAGTCCAGGTCATTTGTACATGTAGGTAGGGTGATGGGTACAGGTCAGTCCAGGTCATTTCTACATGTAGGTAGGGGTGATGGGTACAGGTCAGTCCAGGTCATTTGTACATGTAGGTAGGGGTGATGGGTACAGGTCAGTCCAGGTCATTTGTACATGTAGGTAGGGTGATGGGTACAGGTCAGTCCAGGTCATTTGTACATGTAGGTAGGGTGATGGGTACTGGTCCAGGTCATTTGTACATGTAGGTAGGGTGATGGGTACTGGTCCAGGTCATTTGTACATGTAGGTAGGGTGATGGGTACAGGTCAGTCCAGGTCATTTGTACATGTAGGTAGGGTGATGGGTACAGGTCAGTCCAGGTCATTTGTACATGTAGGTAGGGTGATGGGCACAGGTCAGTCCAGGTCATTTGTACATGTTGGTAGGGTGATGGGTACTGGTCAGTCCAGGTCATTTGTACATGTAGGTAGGGTGATGGGTACAGGTCAGTCCAGGTCATTTGTACATGTAGGTAGGGTGATGGGCACAGGTCAGTCCAGGTAATTTGTACATGTTGGTAGGGTGATGGGTACTGGTCAGTCCAGGTCATTTGTACATGTAGGGAGGGTGATGGGTACTGGTCAGTCCAGGTCATTTGTACATGTAGGTAGGGTGATGGGTACTGGTCCAGGTCATTTGTACATATAGGTAGGGTGATGGGTACTGGTCCAGGTCATTTGTACATGTAGGTAGGGGTGATGGGTACTGGTCAGTCCAGGTCATTTGTACATATAGGTTGGGTGATGGGTGCTGGTCCAGGTCATTTGTACATGTAGGTAGGGTGATGGGTACTGGTCCAGGTCATTTGTACATGTAGGTAGGGTGATGGGTACTGGTCCAGGTCATTTGTACATGTTGGTAGGGTGATGGGTACAGGTCAGTCCAGGTCATTTGTACATGTAGGTAGGGTGATGGGTACTGGTCAGTCCAGGTCATTTGTACATGTAGGTAGGGTGATGGGTACTGGTCCAGGTCATTTGTACATGTAGGTAGGGTGATGGGTACAGGTCAGTCCAGGTCATTTGTACATGTAGGTAGGGTGATGGGTACTGGTCAGTCCAGGTCATTTGTACATGTAGGTAGGGTGATGGGTACTGGTCCAGGTCATTTGTACATGTTGGTAGGGTGATGGGTACTGGTCAGTCCAGGTCATTTGTACATGTAGGTAGGGTGATGGGTACAGGTCAGTCCAGGTCATTTCTACATGTAGGTAGGGTGATGGGTACAGGTCAGTCCAGGTCATTTGTACATGTAGGTAGGGGTGATGGGTACAGGTCAGTCCAGGTCATTTGTACATGTAGGTAGGGTGATGGGTACTGGTCCAGGTCATTTGTACATGTAGGTAGGGGTGATGGGTACTGGTCCAGGTCATTTGTACATGTAGGTAGGGGTGATGGGTACTGGTCCAGGTCATTTGTACATGTAGGTAGGGTGATGGGTACTGGTCAGTCCAGGTCATTTGTACATGTAGGTAGGGGTGATGGGTACTGGTCCAGGTCATTTGTACATGTAGGTAGGGTTATGGGCACAGGTCAGTCCAGGTCATTTGTACATGTAGGTAGGGTGATGGGTACAGGTCCAGGTCATTTGTACATATAGGTAGGGTGATGGGTACTGGTCCAGGTCATTTGTACATGTAGGTAGGGGTGATGGGTACTGGTCAGTCCAGGTCATTTGTACATATAGGTAGGGTGATGGGTACTGGTCTAGGTCATTTGTACATGTAGGTAGGGTGATGGGTACTGGTCCAGGTCATTTGTACATGTTGGTAGGGTGATGGGTACAGGTCAGTCCAGGTCATTTGTACATGTTGGTAGGGTGATGGGTACTGGTCAGTCCAGGTCATTTGTACATGTAGGTAGGGTGATGGGTACAGGTCAGTCCAGGTCATTTCTACATGTAGGTAGGGGTGATGGGTACAGGTCAGTCCAGGTCATTTGTACATGTAGGTAGGGGTGATGGGTACAGGTCAGTCCAGGTCATTTGTACATGTAGGTAGGGGTGATGGGTACTGGTCAGTCCAGGTCATTTGTACATGTAGGTAGGGTGATGGGTACTGGTCCAGGTCATTTGTACATGTAGGTAGGGTGATGGGTACTGGTCCAGGTCATTTGTACATGTAGGTAGGGGTGATGGGTACAGGTCAGTCCAGGTCATTTGTACATGTAGGTAGGGTGATGGGTACAGGTCAGTCCAGGTCATTTGTACATGTAGGTAGGGTGATGGGCACAGGTCAGTCCAGGTCATTTGTACATGTTGGTAGGGTGATGGGTACTGGTCAGTCCAGGTCATTTGTACATGTAGGTAGGGTGATGGGTACAGGTCAGTCCAGGTCATTTGTACATGTAGGTAGGGTGATGGGCACAGGTCAGTCCAGGTAATTTGTACATGTTGGTAGGGTGATGGGTACTGGTCAGTCCAGGTCATTTGTACATGTAGGGAGGGTGATGGGTACTGGTCAGTCCAGGTCATTTGTACATGTAGGTAGGGTGATGGGTACTGGTCCAGGTCATTTGTACATATAGGTAGGGTGATGGGTTGGTCCAGGTCATTTGTACATGTAGGTAGGGGTGATGGGTACTGGTCAGTCCAGGTCATTTGTACATATAGGTTGGGTGATGGGTGCTGGTCCAGGTCATTTGTACATGTAGGTAGGGTGATGGGTACTGGTCCAGGTCATTTGTACATGTAGGTAGGGTGATGGGTACTGGTCCAGGTCATTTGTACATGTTGGTAGGGTGATGGGTACAGGTCAGTCCAGGTCATTTGTACATGTAGGTAGGGTGATGGGTACTGGTCAGTCCAGGTCATTTGTACATGTAGGTAGGGTGATGGGTACTGGTCCAGGTCATTTGTACATGTAGGTAGGGTGATGGGTACAGGTCAGTCCAGGTCATTTGTACATGTAGGTAGGGTGATGGGTACTGGTCAGTCCAGGTCATTTGTACATGTAGGTAGGGTGATGGGTACTGGTCCAGGTCATTTGTACATGTTGGTAGGGTGATGGGTACTGGTCAGTCCAGGTCATTTGTACATGTAGGTAGGGTGATGGGTACAGGTCAGTCCAGGTCATTTGTACATGTAGGTAGGGGTGATGGGTACAGGTCAGTCCAGGTCATTTGTACATGTAGGTAGGGGTGATGGGTATAGGTCAGTCCAGGTCATTTGTACATGTAGGTAGGGGTGATGGGTACTGGTCAGTCCAGGTCATTTGTACATGTAGGTAGGGTGATGGGTACTGGTCCAGGTCATTTGTACATGTAGGTAGGGGTGATGGGTACTGGTCCAGGTCATTTGTACATGTAGGTAGGGGTGATGGGTACTGGTCCAGGTCATTTGTACATGTAGGTAGGGTGATGGGTACTGGTCAGTCCAGGTCATTTGTACATGTAGGTAGGGGTGATGGGTACTGGTCCAGGTCATTTGTACATGTAGGTAGGGTTATGGGCACAGGTCAGTCCAGGTCATTTGTACATGTAGGTAGGGTGATGGGTACAGGTCCAGGTCATTTGTACATATAGGTAGGGTGATGGGTACTGGTCCAGGTCATTTGTACATGTAGGTAGGGGTGATGGGTACTGGTCAGTCCAGGTCATTTGTACATATAGGTAGGGTGATGGGTACTGGTCTAGGTCATTTGTACATGTAGGTAGGGTGATGGGTACTGGTCCAGGTCATTTGTACATGTTGGTAGGGTGATGGGTACAGGTCAGTCCAGGTCATTTGTACATGTTGGTAGGGTGATGGGTACTGGTCAGTCCAGGTCATTTGTACATGTAGGTAGGGTGATGGGTACAGGTCAGTCCAGGTCATTTCTACATGTAGGTAGGGGTGATGGGTACAGGTCAGTCCAGGTCATTTGTACATGTAGGTAGGGTGATGGGTACAGGTCAGTCCAGGTCATTTGTACATGTAGGTAGGGTGATGGGTACTGGTCAGTCCAGGTCATTTGTACATGTAGGTAGGGTGATGGGTACTGGTCCAGGTCATTTGTACATGTAGGTAGGGTGATGGGTACTGGTCCAGGTCATTTGTACATGTTGGTAGGGTGATGGGTACAGGTCAGTCCAGGTCATTTGTACATGTTGGTAGGGTGATGGGTACTGGTCAGTCCAGGTCATTTGTACATGTAGGTAGGGTGATGGGTACAGGTCAGTCCAGGTCATTTCTACATGTAGGTAGGGGTGATGGGTACAGGTCAGTCCAGGTCATTTGTACATGTAGGTAGGGGTGATGGGTACAGGTCAGTCCAGGTCATTTGTACATGTTGGTAGGGTGATGGGTACTGGTCAGTCCAGGTCATTTGTACATGTAGGGAGGGTGATGGGTACTGGTCAGTCCAGGTCATTTGTACATGTAGGTAGGGTGATGGGTACTGGTCCAGGTCATTTGTACATATAGGTAGGGTGATGGGTACTGGTCCAGGTCATTTGTACATGTAGGTAGGGGTGATGGGTACTGGTCAGTCCAGGTCATTTGTACATATAGGTAGGGTGATGGGTGCTGGTCCAGGTCATTTGTACATGTAGGTAGGGTGATGGGTACTGGTCCAGGTCATTTGTACATGTAGGTAGGGTGATGGGTACTGGTCCAGGTCATTTGTACATGTTGGTAGGGTGATGGGTGCTGGTCCAGGTCATTTGTACATGTAGGTAGGGTGATGGGTACTGGTCCAGGTCATTTGTACATGTAGGTAGGGTGATGGGTACTGGTCCAGGTCATTTCTACATGTAGGTAGGGGTGATGGGTACAGGTCAGTCCAGGTCATTTGTACATGTAGGTAGGGGTGATGGGTACAGGTCAGTCCAGGTCATTTGTACATGTAGGTAGGGGTGATGGGTACAGGTCAGTCCAGGTCATTTGTACATGTAGGTAGGGGTGATGGGTACTGGTCAGTCCAGGTCATTTGTACATGTAGGTAGGGTGATGGGTACTGGTCCAGGTCATTTGTACATGTAGGTAGGGGTGATGGGTACTGGTCCAGGTCATTTGTACATGTAGGTAGGGGTGATGGGTACTGGTCCAGGTCATTTGTACATGTAGGTAGGGTGATGGGCACAGGTCAGTCCAGGTCATTTGTACATGTAGGTAGGGTGATGGGCACAGGTCAGTCCAGGTCATTTGTACATGTAGGTAGGGTGATGGGTACTGGTCCAGGTCATTTGTACATGTAGGTAGGGGTGATGGGTACTGGTCCAGGTCATTTGTACATGTAGGTAGGGTGATGGGTACTGGTCCAGGTCATTTGTACATGTAGGTAGGGGTGATGGGTACTGGTCCAGGTCATTTGTACATGTAGGTAGGGTGATGGGCACAGGTCAGTCCAGGTCATTTGTACATGTAGGTAGGGTGATGGGCACAGGTCAGTCCAGGTCATTTGTACATGTAGGTAGGGTGATGGGTACAGGTCAGTCCAGGTCATTTGTACATGTAGGTAGGGTGATGGGTACAGGTCAGTCCAGGTCATTTGTACATGTCGGTAGGGTGATGGGTACAGGTCAGTCAAGGTCATTTGTACATGTAGGTAGGGGTGATGGGTACTGGTCCAGGTCATTTGTACATGTAGGTAGGGTGATGGGTACTGGTCCAGGTCATTTGTACATGTAGGTAGGGTGATGGGTACAGGTCAGTCCAGGTCATTTGTACATGTAGGTAGGGGTGATGGGTACTGGTCAGTCCAGGTCATTTGTACATGTAGGTAGGGTGATGGGTACTGGTCAGTCCAGGTCATTTGTACATGTAGGTAGGGTGATGGGTACAGGTCAGTCCAGGTCATTTGTACATGTAGGTAGGGGTGATGGGTACAGGTCAGTCCAGGTCATTTGTACATGTAGGTAGGGGTGATGGGTATAGGTCAGTCCAGGTCATTTGTACATGTAGGTAGGGGTGATGGGTACTGGTCAGTCCAGGTCATTTGTACATGTAGGTAGGGTGATGGGTACTGGTCCAGGTCATTTGTACATGTAGGTAGGGGTGATGGGTACTGGTCCAGGTCATTTGTACATGTAGGTAGGGTGATGGGTACTGGTCAGTCCAGGTCATTTGTACATGTAGGTAGGGGTGATGGGTACTGGTCCAGGTCATTTGTACATGTAGGGAGGGTGATGGGTACAGGTCAGTCCAGGTCATTTGTACATGTAGGTAGGGTGATGGGTACAGGTCAGTCCAGGTCATTTGTACATGTTGGTAGGGTGATGGGTACTGGTCAGTCCAGGTCATTTGTACATGTAGGTAGGGGTGATGGGTACTGGTCCAGGTCATTTGTACATGTAGGTAGGGTGATGGGTACTGGTCAGTCCAGGTCATTTGTACATGTAGGGAGGGTGATGGGTACTGGTCAGTCCAGGTCATTTGTACATGTAGGTAGGGTGATGGGTACTGGTCCAGGTCATTTGTACATGTAGGTAGGGGTGATGGGTACTGGTCAGTCCAGGTCATTTGTACATATAGGTAGGGTGATGGGTACTGGTCCAGGTCATTTGTACATGTAGGTAGGGTGATGGGTACTGGTCCAGGTCATTTGTACATGTAGGTAGGGTGATGGGTACAGGTCAGTCCAGGTCATTTGTACATGTAGGTAGGGTGATGGGTACTGGTCAGTCCAGGTCATTTGTACATGTAGGTAGGGCGATGGGTACTGGTCCAGGTCATTTGTACATGTAGGTAGGGGTGATTGGTACTGGTCAGTCCAGGTCATTTGTACATGTAGGTAGGGTGATGGGTACTGGTCAGTCCTGGTCATTTGTACATGTAGGTAGGGTGATGGGTACTGGTCCAGGTCATTTGTACATGTAGGTAGGGTGATGGGTACTGGTCAGTCCAGGTCATTTGTACATGTAGGTAGGGTGATGGGTACTGGTCAGTCCAGGTCATTTGTACATGTAGGTAGGGTGATGGGTACTGGTCAGTCCAGGTCATTTGTACATGTAGGTAGGGTGATGGGTACTGGTCCAGGTCATTTGTACATGTTGGTAGGGGTGATGGGTACAGGTCAGTCCAGGTCATTTGTACATGTAGGTAGGGGTGATGGGTACTGGTCAGTCCAGGTCATTTGTACATGTAGGTAGGGTGATGGGTACTGGTCAGTCCAGGTCATTTGTACATGTAGGTAGGGTGATGGGTACTGGTCCAGGTCCAGGTCATTTGTACATGTTGGTAGGGTGATGGGTACTGGTCAGTCTGAGAAAAATGGCTTCAACGTTTTTTAATTGTCCAGCCAAATTAATTCTAGGTAGATAATTGGAACCGAATATTGATGTCACTCGGGAGGTAGAGGCGATGTGGGGCATGCTCTCGTCTGTAGTGGCTGATCCAATGTTTGATGTTTTTCTATTAAAAAGGGGATTTTGAGAGCGAAATCCTGAAAAAAATGAAGTTTCGTTTTGGTATCAAGTATCTTTTATTTTCTTCAAATTTTGCTCTCCAGAGGATGTTGCATAAAAGAACACATGGCGCTTTGAAATTTGCAAGAAATACATTTTGCACTATATTTTAGATTTGCTACAGTAAATCTATACAAATCAACGTTAGAACATGCTAATTTAGAAGATGACTTGTCGTTATTAGCCTGTTTCTGTATGGAATGCAGACACATTATGGAACACGGGTCATTATCAATTATCAATTGTTATCAATTATTTAATGTGCTGGTGTCACCAACTAAAAAAAGTTAGTGTAGAATCCTGTAGTCCTAAAGCTTGAGGTTGGTGGGTGCTCCTAGTGAGAAACAATTTGGCAACCGCAGTCTTTCAGGACTTGGTCTTATAGGATCGCTATAGAACTGTAGATTGACTTAGCCCTTCATACCAACGTCTGGTGGTGTCATCCAAAGATCTATGAAAGAGTGTAAGACATTGAGTGCACAGTCAGTGAAAAGTATGTGTCAGGCTAGCCAATGTAACGACCTCTGATATTATTGGATGCGTCTTGTATCTCCTGGTCTTAACTACACAACCACAGGCAGCCATTTTACATGTGTCAATATTTATATATTTTCTCAGTTTATGTACATGTCAAAATGAATTGTTTAGCTATATTGTTTGTTTCATGTGATTTAATTGAAACACAACTGACAGTCTATAGTCGGCTGGTATGAGCCAGGCCTAGCTAGCCGTCATCCTTTTATGATTGTGATCAGAGATGTTCTTTACAAATACAAGTGGACTGTGTTTGTTTGTCAAGTGATCATTAGCATCCTCCTTGGCAGTCCATCTGCAGACATCAAACGGACACGGTCCCTCTGCGGTAATGAAGAGCCTTGTACCTTCCGCTGTAAAGCCACCTGCAGGACTGACGGCAGTGGAAACAAAAAGGCTTCCCACTAAATAAGTCCTTGTCGCTGGTCTGGAGAGGACAGGACAATAGGCTGAGAGGTGGCCTGGGCCTTTACACCCGTGCCAACTAGTCTGAACAACACGGAGAGGAGGAGGAAGCCTGACACCTGCACGCACTCGAGGCCTGGCAGACATTTGTGCTGTATATGGGTGGTGGGTGGAGAGGATCACACATGCACAGTTTTTACACACACACACACACACACACACACACACAGTGGCAGGTAGCCTAGCCGTTAGAGCATTGAGCCAGGAACCGAAAGGTTGCTAGTTCAAATCCTGAGTCGACAGGATGGAAAAAAAGATGCCTATGTCCTTGAGCAAGGCACTTAACCCTAATTGCTCCAGGCTCTCTGTTGGTAATGGCTGACCCTGGGCGTGACCCCAGTCTCTGTTGATAATGGCTGACCCTGGACGTGACCCCAGTCTCTGTTGATAATGGCTGACCCTGGGTGTGACCCCAGTCTCTGTTGATAATGGCTGACCCTGGACGTGACCCCAGTCTCTGTTGATAATGGCTGACCCTGGACGTGACCCCAGTCTCTGTTGATAATGGCTGACCCTGGGCGTGACCCCAGTCTCTGTTGGTAATGGCTGACCCTGGGCGTGACCCCAGTCTCTGTTGATAATGGCTGACCCTGGGCGTGACCCCAGTCTCTGTTGATAATGGCTGACCCTGGGCGTGACCCCCAGTCTCTGTTGATAATGGCTGACCCTGGGCGTGACCCCAGTCTCTGTTGATAATGGCTGACCCTGGTCGTGACCCCCAGTCTCTGTTGATAATGGCTGACCCTGGGTGTGACCCCAGTCTCTTGGTAATGGCTGACCCTGGGTGTGACCCCAGTCTCTGTTGATAATGGCTGACCCTGGACGTGACCCCAGTCTCTGTTGATAATGGCTGACCCTGGGTGTGACCCCAGTCTCTGTTGATAATGGCTGACCCTGGACGTGACCCCAGTCTCTGTTGATAATGGCTGACCCTGGCCGTGACCCCCAGTCTCTGTTGATAATGGCTGACCCTGGGCGTGATCCCAGTCTCTGTTGGTAATGGCTGACCCTGGGCGTGACCCCAGTCTCTGTTGATAATGGCTGACCCTGGGCGTGACCCCCAGTCTCTGTTGATAATGGCTGACCCTGGGCGTGACCCCAGTCTCTGTTGATAATGGCTGACCCTGGTCGTGACCCCCAGTCTCTGTTGATAAAGTATTACATTTCATTACATTTCATTATAGTACAACGGTTTGATTTGTCTAATCTTAGCAATTTTTCTTCTTAGCTAGCTACATAGCCGTCTTTGTATCATAGATAATTGCGTAATTATCGTATTTCGTCGTCCTACGCAGTCTACACCGCCCTGCAGCTAGCTAGCTAGCTAGCTAACGTCTACCGTGTAGTTTAGCAGCACAACTTACACTCAACTGAACGACTTGATTAGTGTAGTGTTAGCTAGCTACATAGTTGTCTTTGCTGTCTTCGTATCCAAGCTAATTGTGTAGTTTAGAGTGTGTAGTTTTAGAGTGATTATCTTAATTTACCGAGGTTAGCTAGCCAGCTATTTGTCGTCCTTAACGTAACAGAACTTCCGCACTCAACAATCCGGTCGCATTTCTCTTCGCTCCACAGGTAGTATCACATTTTTCATTTCATTACAGTACAACGGCTTGATTTGTTTGATCGTAGCTAGCTACATAGCTAGCTACATAGCCGTCTTTGTATCAAAGATAATTGTGTAGTCTTGAGCGATTTCCTAGGTTAGCTAGCCAGCTATTGTCGTTCTTTTAACGCAACGTAACGTAAATCAACACTGCTAGCTAGCCAGCTAGCCCCGAATAGCAGCACAGTAGCACAGTAGAAACCATTACACTCAACGGAACGACTTGATTAGTGTAGTGTCAACAACGCAGACACTGCCAGCTAGCCTACATAGTCAACAACGCAGCCTCTGCCAGCTAGCCTACTTCAGCAGTACTGTATCATTTTAATCATTTTAGTCAATAAGATTCTTGCTACGTAAGCTTAACTTTCTGAACACTCGAGACGTGTAGTCCACTTGTCATTCCAATCTCCTTTGCATTAGCGTAGCCTCTTGTGTAGCCTGTCAACTATGTGTCTGTCTATCCCTGTTCTCTCCTCTCTGCACAGACCATACAAACGCTCCACACCGCGTGGCCGCGGCCACCCTAATCTGGTGGTCCCAGCGCGCACGACCCACGTGGAGTTCCAGGTCTCCGGTAGCCTCTGGAACTGCCGATCTGCGGCCAACAAGGCAGAGTTCATCTCAGCCTATGCCTCCCTCCAGTCCCTCGACTTCTTGGCACTGACGGAAACATGGATCACCACAGACAACACTGCTACTCCTACTGCTCTCTCTTCGTCTGCCCACGTGTTCTCGCACACCCCGAGAGCTTCTGGTCAGCGGGGTGGTGGCACCGGGATCCTCATCTCTCCCAAGTGGTCATTCTCTCTTTCTCCCCTTACCCATCTGTCTATCGCCTCCTTTGAATTCCATGCTGTCACAGTTACCAGCCCTTTCAAGCTTAACATCCTTATCATTTATCGCCCTCCAGGTTCCCTCGGAGAGTTCATCAATGAGCTTGATGCCTTGATGAGCTCCTTTCCTGAGGACGGCTCACCTCTCACAGTTCTGGGCGACTTTAACCTCCCCACGTCTACCTTTGACTCATTCCTCTCTGCCTCCTTCTTTCCACTCCTCTCCTCTTTTGACCTCACCCTCTCACCTTCCCCCCTACTCACAAGGCAGGAAATACGCTCGACCTCATCTTTACTAGATGCTGTTCTTCCACTAACCTCATTGCAACTCCCCTCCAAGTCTCCGACCACTACCTTGTATCCTTCTCCCTCTCGCTCTCATCCAACACTTCCCACACTGCCCCTACTCGGATGGTATCGCGCCGTCCCAACCTTCGCTCTCTCTCCCCTGCTACTCTCTCCTCTTCCATCCTATCATCTCTTCCCTCTGCTCAAACCTTCTCCAACCTATCTCCTGATTCTGCCTCCTCAACCCTCCTCTCCTCCCTTTCTGCATCCTTTGACTCTCTATGTCCCCTATCCTCCAGGCCGGCTCGGTCCTCCCCTCCCGCTCCGTGGCTCAACGACTCATTGCGAGCTCACAGAACAGGGCTCCGGGCAGCCGAGCGGAAATGGAGGAAAACTCGCCTCCCTGCGGACCTGACATCCTTTCACTCCCTCCTCTCTACATTTTCCTCTTCTCTCTCTGCTGCTAAAGCCACTTTCTACCACTCTAAATTCCAAGCATCTGCCTCTAACCCTAGGAAGCTCTTTGCAACCTTCTCCTCCCTCCTGAATCCTCCTCCCCCCTCCTCCCTCTCTGCAGATGACTTCGTCAACCATTTTGAAAAGAAGGTCGACGACATCCGATCCTCGTTTGCTAAGTCAAACGACACCGCTGGTTCTGCTCACACTGCCCTACCCTGTGCTCTGACCTCTTTCTCCCCCCTCTCTCCAGATGAAATCTCACGTCTTGTGACGGCCGGCCGCCCAACAACCTGCCCGCTTGACCCTATCCCCTCCTCTCTTCTCCAGACCATTTCCGGAGACCTTCTCCCTTACCTCACCTCGCTCATCAACTCATCCCTGACCGCTGGCTACGTCCCTTCCGTCTTCAAGAGAGCGAGAGTTGCACCCCTTCTGAAAAAACCTACACTCGATCCCTCCGATGTCAACAACTACAGACCAGTATCCCTTCTTTCTTTTCTCTCCAAAACTCTTGAACGTGCCGTCCTTGGCCAGCTCTCGCGCTATCTCTCTCAGAATGACCTTCTTGATCCAAATCAGTCAGGTTTCAAGACTAGTCATTCAACTGAGACTGCTCTTCTCTGTATCACGGAGGCGCTCCGCACTGCTAAAGCTAACTCTCTCTCCTCTGCTCTCATCCTTCTAGACCTATCGGCTGCCTTCGATACTGTGAACCATCAGATCCTCCTCTCCACCCTCTCCGAGTTGGGCATCTCCGGCGCGGCCCACGCTTGATTGCGTCCTACCTGACAGGTCGCTCCTACCAGGTGGCGTGGCGAGAATCCGTCTCCACACCACGTGCTCTCACCACTGGTGTCCCCAGGGCTCTGTTCTAGGCCCTCTCCTATTCTCGCTATACACCAAGTCACTTGGCTCTGTCATAACCTCACATGGTCTCTCCTATCATTGCTATGCAGACGACACACAATTAATCTTCTCCTTTCCCCCTTCTGATGATCAGGTGGCGAATCGCATCTCTGCATGTCTGGCAGACATATCAGTGTGGATGACGGATCACCACCTCAAGCTGAACCTCGGCAAGACGGACCTGCTCTTCCTCCCGGGGAAGGACTGCCCGTTCTATGATCTCGCCATCACGGTTGACAACTCCATTGTGTCCTCGTCCCAGAGCGCTAAGAACCTTGGCGTGATCCTGGACAACACCCTGTCGTTCTCAAATAACATCAAGGCGGTGGCCCGTTCCTGTAGGTTCATGCTCTACAACATCCGCAGAGTACGACCCTGCCTCACACAGGAAGCGGCGCAGGTCCTAATCCAGGCACTTGTCATCTCCCGTCTGGATTACTGCAACTCGCTGTTGGCTGGGCTCCCTGCCTGTGCCATTAAACCCCTACAACTCATCCAGAACGCCGCAGCCCGTCTGGTGTTCAACCTTCCCAAGTTCTCTCACGTCACCCCGCTCCTCCGCTCTCTCCACTGGCTTCCAGTTGAAGCTCGCATCCGCTACAAGACCATGGTGCTTGCCTACGGAGCTGTGAGGGGAACGGCACCTCAGTACCTCCAGGCTCTGATCAGGCCCTACACCCAAACAAGGGCACTGCGTTCATCCACCTCTGGCCTGCTCGCCTCCCTACCACTGAGGAAGTACAGTTCCCGCTCAGCCCAGTCAAAACTGTTCGCTGCTCTGGCCCCCCAATGGTGGAACAAACTCCCTCACGACGCCAGGACAGCGGAGTCAATCACCACCTTCCGGAGACACCTGAAACCCCACCTCTTTAAGGAATACCTAGGATAGGATAAAGTAATCCCTCTCACCCCCCTTAAAAGATTTAGATGCACTACTGTTCCACTGGATGTCATAAGGTGAATGCACCAATTTGTAAGTCGCTCTGGATAAGAGCGTCTGCTAAATGACTTAAATGTAAATGTAAATGTATAATGGCTGACCCTGGGCGTGACCCCAGTCTCTGTTGATAATGGCTGACCCTGGGCGTGACCCCCAGTCTCTGTTGATAATGGCTGACCCTGGGCGTGACCCCCAGTCTCTGTTGATAATGGCTGACCCAGGCGTGACCCCAGTCTCTGTTGATAATGGCTGACCCTGGCCGTGACCCCAGTCTCTGTTGATAATGGCTGACCCTGGCCGTGACCCCAGTTTCTGTTGATAATGGCTGACCCTGGCCGTGACCCCAGTTTCTGTTGATAATGGCTGACCCTGGGTGTGACCCCAGTCTATGTTGATAATGGCTGACCCTGGCCGTGACCCCAGTTTCTGTTGATAATGGCTGACCCTGGCCGTGACCCCAGTTTCTGTTGATAATGGCTGACCCAATGAAGAAAGGGTCTGGGAGTTTTGATAGCTAGATCTCTTCAAGTAAACAAAACAATTTGGAAGATGGAGAATAGCAAAGCTTCTGCTGTGGTGTTCAAATGTAAGTAGCTTTTGTTCTCCTTTAAAATGAACACGACTATTTCATCTTACATCTTAGAAAACAGCCTGTCGTGTCTTTAGCTACCTGCTTTAGTATGACTAGTTAGAACTGTTCCAACAGTAAAGTTAGCTACATGGTTACTTTGCGGTTCAGCGACAACTACATATTTAATGTTAGCCTAGTTAGATCGCTAGCTAGTTTCCTTACACATAAGGGTGTAATCATTACTCCAAAAATTTTGCAACGAAAACTAGTGTTTCTATTGGACACATTCAGGTTGATCACGCCCTGTTTGCTGAAACTGTCCAATACAAACGCTAGATTTTGAGTTGCAAGTGTTTGGTGTAATGTTTGTACATTTTTGCTAATTTCTTCAATTAAATACAGAAATATCTCCTTTACATAAGTATTCAAACCTCTGAGTAAATACTTTGTCAGCGATTACAGCTGTGAGTCTTTCTGGGTAAGTCTGTAAGAGCTTTGCACACCTGGATTGTACAATATTTGCACATTCTTCTTCTTCATGATCTGTCCAGTTGGTTGTTGATCATTGCTAGTCAACCCTTTTTCAAGCCTTACCACATATTTTCAAGTAGATTTAAGTCAAAACTGTAACTCAGCCACTAAGGAACATTCACTTCCGTCTTGGTAGGCAACTCCAGTGTGTAGGCTTTGTGTATGTTTTAGGTTATTGTCCAGCTGAAAGGTGAATTCATCTCCCAGTGTCTGGTGGAAAGGAGACTGAAACAGGTTTTACTCTGTGGATTTTGTCTGTGCTTTGCTCCATTCCGTTTCTTCTTTATCCTGAAAAACTCCCCAGTTCTTTAACTATTACAAGCATAACCATAATATGATGAAATATGGAGAGTGGTACTCAGTAATGTGTTGTGGTGGATTTGTTCCAAACACTTTGTATTCAGGACAAAAGTTTTACTTTAGTGTCTTGTTGCAAACAGGATGCATGTTTTGGAATATTGTTTTTCTGTACATGCTTCCTTTTCACTGTCAATTATGTTAGTATTGTGGAGTAACTACATTGTTGTTGATCGTTCCTCACAGCCATTAAACTCTGTAACTAGGGATGCACGATATATCGGCAGGTAGCCTAGTGGTTAGGGCGTTGGGCTAGTAACTGAAAGGTTGCTGGATCGAATCCCCGAGCTGACAAAGTACAAATCTGTCATTCTGCCCCTGAACAAGGCAGTTAATCCACTGTTCCCTGGTAGTCCGTCATTGTAAATATCGGTCAACACACGATATTAGCTAAAAATGCCAACTTCGGTATCGGCCCAATTTATTTATTTTAATTTGACCTTTATTTAACTAGGCAAGTCAGTTAAGAACAAATTCTTATTTTCAATGACGGCCTAGGAACAGTGGGTTTAACTACCTGTTCAGGGGCAGAACAATAGATTTGTACCTTGTCAGCTCAGGGATTCGAACTTGCAACCTTTCGGTTACTAGTCCAACGCTCTAACCACTAGGCTACCCTGCCGCCCCCAATGTCTAGTTTAACGCCGATGTTAAAAACCGATGTCAAAGATGACATGCATATCTGTATAAAGTAGGTACATGACGTAATGACGCCACGTAAAATTCGTCCCTACACCTGCAACACAGCCTTCCTAACCTAGTCCACAACGTCTGCTGTGTGGATCGAGCAGTCCAGCAGTCATTTGAAAGAGTAAGAACATTCCAGCAGTCATTTGAAAGAGTAAGAACAGTCCAGCAGTCATTTGAAAGAGCAAGAACATTCCAGCAGTCGAACATTCCAGCAGTCATTTGAAAGAGTAAGAACATTCCGCAGTCATTTGAAAGAGTAAGAACATTCCAGCAGTCATTTGAAAGAGTAAGAACATTCCGGCAGTCATTTGAAAGAGTAAGAACATTCCAGCAGTCATTTGAAAGAGTAAGAACATTCCAGCAGTCATTTGAAAGAGTAAGAACATTCCGGCAGTCATTTGAAAGAGTAAGAACATTCCAGCAGTCATTTGAAAGAGTAAGAACATTCCGGCAGTCATTTGAAAGAGTAAGAACATTCCGGCAGTCATTTGAAAGAGTAAGAACATTCCGGCAGTCATTTGAAAGAGTAAGAACATTCCGGCAGTCATTTGAAAGAGTAAGAACATTCCGGCAGTCATTTGAAAGAGTAAGAACATTCCAGCAGTCATTTGAAAGAGTAAGAACATTCCAGCAGTCATTTGAGAGTAAGAACATTCCAGCAGTCATTTGAAAGAGTAAGAACATTCCAGCAGTCATTTGAAAGAGTAAGAACATTCCAGCGAGACTAAAAGGCGAGTCAAATGACACTATTAGGCGAGTCAAATGACACTATTAGGCGAGTCAAATGACACTATTAGGCGAGTCAAAGGACACTATTAGGCGAGTCAAAGGACACTATTAGGCGAGTCAAAGGACACTATTAGGCGAGTCAAAGGACACTATTAGGCGAGTCAAATGACACGATTAGGCGAGTCAAATGACACGATTAGGCGAGTCAAATGACACGATTAGGCGAGTCAAATGACACGATTAGGCGAGTCAAATGACACTATTAGGCGAGTCAAATGACACTATTAGGCGAGTCAAATGACACAGTTCTATTATAGAATGAGGTGTGTTCTGAATATGCATGTACAAGCCAAGCACCACCACTACTATCAGTATAACACAGTTCTATTATAGATTGAGGTGTGTTCTGAATATGCATGTACAAGCCAAGCACCACCACTACTATTAGACAAAAAAAGTCTGCAAACACCGGCCACGAACGATGTGTGCTAATAAAGCATTATGTGTTGGCTTTAGCTTGGTACCTAGCTAGCACCAATACAACCAGCCTGAAAACAATGACCAGTAGAAACTGCAGTCATTTTCATTTTTCTTAGCAATGATTTAGGAATCCTTGTGAGTAAGTATTAGCTAAAAGTGATGCAGAAGGTTACAATTGGTGGAATCATGCCATATTTAGACTAGATAATGTTAAACAAGGTTGGAATGTGGAGCAATGAAATGGGGTCAGTCTACTCGGTGACACCCAGAGAACATATCTGTGAAGAGTTTAGGCAAATATATATACACGCTGTAGCTCTTATCACGGGACTGTGACTGTGTGAAATCACCTCCCCAGTCAGCCTATTGTGTGTATTGACATTCACATTGCACTGTACAGCTTTACCTGAGGATTGGGGATCAATGAAATGGGGTATCAGTCTACTCAATACCCAATATATTTTCCTCAAAAACACTCCAAAACATTCACGCAGTATTGTTTTTCCTCAGTGATAGTGTTCAATACACCTAGGTTGACAATACATGTGGCACAATTCGGTTGTTTCAGAGTCCCGCAATAAGAGCTATGATGCTAATGTTCTCTGGGTGTCTCTGAGTAGACTGATACCCCACTATGTCATTGATCCACAATCCATAGGTAGGGCTGTACAGTGAAATAGTTATGCCTCCAATGCAATAGTATAATACATCCAAGTGTGATTTCAACAGATTTCTGTCAAATGTAATTAATTATTGTTATTTGTTGATTTTATATATCATTCCAACCTCATTTAGCTTGATCTAGTCAATTATGGCATAATTATACTATTTGTATCACTGTCAATGACACACTTTTATTTTGAAGGCTAACCTAAAAGTCCACTATTGTGGCTCATCCTTATTGTGGCTAGCTTCACATATAGATGGGCCTGACCACCATTAATCCAATAAGAACTGTTTTATAAATGAGGATTATTTTAGATGACACCTAGCTGTATAGTTAGCTAGCTAACTATAGCTACTGAAACAGATTGTTATTCTACTATGTTTTTGGGGAAGAACATTGTTTGGATCCATGAGCTAGCTAGCTTTTTTTATGAACAGCACTGTAGGTGACTTTACCAGCACCGTAGCATACGTATGACCCCATATGGGGGTCACGCCCATCAATGTGCAATAACTACGTAAAAAGATGTATGAACACGTTACGTGATTAAGGTCCTGATTGGTCAACAAGCTTATTTGTCAAGTAGTGTTATTTGACACACACAGACCCAAACGGCGTAACATAGAAATCCTGGTTGAGAATGAAACGACAGCACAGCAAGTAAGTGAAAGAAATAGGTTTTGATTATGTTTTACTGGTAATGTGGACATGTGTAAATGCCAAACATAATAACTTTTTGTCAGTGTGTGTGTGTGTGTGTGTGTGTAACCTTTTATTTAACTAGGCATTAACTCATATTATTGGGTATTATGGGTAGATCAGTGACCCAGCAGCACGTGGAAAAGGTCAAGGGTTGTGAATACTTTCTGAGGGCAATCTATTACTCTTTCCAAGGTCAAGTCAGAACTGAATTTATTGATCAGACAGAGCAGAGTTAGATTCAACCATTATTTCCATGGTCACCGTCCCAGTGTTTTACTGGTCAGCTACGCAGCAGTGATCAATTAGCTGATATAGCAACTGTTGAATCTGAAAAGGGGGAATTACTATCAGAACCCAAATGAATCACATCAAAGATTCTATACCTCTCTTATACCTCTTTCTCATTGGAAATCCACACCATGCCAGAAGAAGTCCTTTGTGACATAATTAAGAAATCGTCTTCTCTCAACAAAGGAAGCCACCTCACCGAGAGCCCAAGTCTCTCTCAGTGAAATCAAACCTGCATTGGACAACGTGAATAAAGGCAAGTCACCTAGATGGGTGTTTACTCCTCCTGAGGCCTAATAAACATGTTGGAGTCACTTAGGTCCACTATTGCTCTAAATGATTAATACAGCCGTTCACAAGAAGAGGTTCAGTTGGAAGAGATGTGATTAACATCTGATTAACATCCGCTGTTGAATTCTGATTGGGAACTTTTGAAAGTGGAAAGTGTTTGACTGTGTTGCTAACTGTTCTGTGAAGCCAGTTTCAAAGCCTCCTCGCCCACCCAGAGAGACAATGAGGTTGCTCCATTTCTTTTCCCATTAGATCCTAAGATACCAACTCAAAGACCGCTAGTGGTGGCACACACACACACACACACACACACACACACTTCTGTCCAGAGTAATGATTTTAATAGTGATTAAAATAAATGGGAGACTGTTAAATATGCTTCTCTTCTTTAATATTTTGAGACTGCGATCATTAGTCTCTGTGTCTTCAGTCAAGCCGAGCAGAGCCATCATCAGATCAGATGAGGTCTGGGCCTATGGCTTTCATCAAGACAAATTCAAAGGTTTCCTTGCTTCTTGTAATCATGGACACCACTTCCACTGTCTTCTGCTGCTCAAAGGGGCCTTTGATTCACACAGATCATGTACCCAGAGCACTGCTACAGTCACATCTCTCTCTCTGTACTCCCTCTCTTTATGTGTGTCTATCCCGCTATACCTTTCTCTCTATCTATTTCTGTACTCTTTATTTCTCTTGCTCTTTATTTCTCTCGCTCTATCTCCCCCTTCCTCTGTTTCTCTCGCTCTCTGTTTCTCTCTCTCTGTTCCTCTCTCTGTCTCTTTCTCTCTCTCTCTCTCTCTCTCTCTCTCTCTCTCTCTCTCTCTCTCTCTCTCACTATCATCATCATTACTACTACAACTACCATCATCATTACTACTACAACTACCATCATCATTACTACTACAACTACCATCATCATCATTACTACAACTACCATCATCATTACTACTACAACTACCATCATCATCATTACTACTACAACTACCATCATCATCATTACTACAACTACCATCATCATCATTACTACTACAACTACCATCATCATCATTACTACTACAACTACCATCATCATCATTACTACTACAACTACCATCATCATCATTACTACTACAACTACCATCATCATCATTACTACAACTACCATCATCATTACTACAACTACCATCATCATTACTACAACTACCATCATCATCATTACTACAACTACCATCATCATCATTACTACAACTACCATCATTACTACTACAACTACCATCATTACTACTACAACTACCATCATCATTACTACAACTACCATCATTATTACTACAACTACCATCATTACTACTACAACTACCATCATTACTACTACAACTACCATCATCATTACTACAACTACCATCATCATCATTACTACTACAACTACCATCATCATTATTACTACAACTACCATCATCATTATTACTACAACTACCATCATCATTACTACTACAACTACCATCATTACTACTACAACTACCATCATCATTACTACAACTACCATCATCATTACTACAACTACCATCATCATTACTACAACTACCATCATCATTACTACAACTACCATCATCATTACTACTACAACTACCATCATCATTACTACTACAACTACCATCATCATCATTACTACAACTACCATCATCATCATTACTACTACAACTACCATCATCATTACTACAACTACCATCATCATTACTACAACTACCATCATCATCATTACTACTACAACTACCATCATCATCATTACTACAACTACCATCTTCATTATTACTACAACTACCATCATTACTACTACAACTACCATCATCATTACTACTACAACTACCATCATTACTACTACAACTACCATCATTACTACTACAACTACCATCATCATCATTACTACTACAACTACCATCATCATCATTACTACAACTACCATCATCATTATTACAACTACCATCATTATTACTACAACTACCATCATCATTACTACTACAACTACCATCATCATTACTACTACAACTACCATCATCATCATTACTACAACTACCATCATCATCATTACTACAACTACCATCATCATTATTACTACAACTACCATCATCATTACTACAACTACCATCATTACTACTACAACTACCATCATCATTACTACTACAACTACCATCATCATTACTACTACAACTACCATCATCATTACTACTACAACTACCATCATTACTACTACAACTACCATCATTACTACTACAACTACCATCATCATCATTACTACTACAACTACCATCATCATCATTACTACAACTACCATCATCATTATTACTACAACTACCATCATCATTACTACAACTACCATCATTATTACTACAACTACCATCATCATTACTACAACTACCATCATCATTACTACAACTACCATCATCATTACTACAACTACCATCATCATTACTACAACTACCATCATCATCATTATTACTACAACTACCATCATCATCACTACAACTACCATCATCATCATTACTACTACAACTACCATCATCATCATTACTACTACAACTACCATCATCACTAAACTGACCTCAGAAAACAAATTGTAGACCTCCACAAGTCTGGTTCATCCTTGGGATCAATTTCCAAATTCCTGAAGGTACCACGTTCATCTGTACAAACAATAGTACTCAAGTATAAACACCATAGGACCACGCGGCCGTCATACCGCGCAGGAAGGAGACGCGTTCTGTCTCCTAGAGAAAAGTGCAAATCAATCCCAGAACAACAGCAAGGGACCTTGTGAAGACCTTGTGAAGATGCTGGAGGAAACAGTATCCACAGTAAAACAAGTCTTATATTGACATAACCTGAAAGGTCGCTCAGCAAGGAAAAAGCCACTGCTCCAAAACGCCCATAAAAAAGCCAGACTACGGTTTGCAACTGCACATGGGGACAAAGATGACACTTTTTGGAGAAATGTCCTCTGGTCTGATGAAACAAAAATAGAACTGTTTGGCCATAATGACCATTGTTATGTTTAGAAGAAAGATGGGGAGGCTTGCAAGCCGAAGAACACCATCCCAACCGTGAAGCACGGGGGTGGCAGCATCATGTTGTGGGGGTGCTTTTCTGCAGGAGGGACTGGTTCACTTCACAAAATAGATAGCATCATGAAAACGGAAAATGATGTGGATATATTGAAGCAACATCTCAAGACATAAGTTAAAGCTTGGCGCAAATGGGTCTTCCAATTGGACAATGACCCCAAGAATACTTCCAAAGTTGTGGCAAAATGGCTTAAGGAAAACAAAGTCAAGGTATTGGAATGACTATCCCAAAGCCCTGACCTCAATCCCATGGACTTTCCAAAACTATCGTTTGTTAACAAGAAATTTGTGGAGTGGTTGAAAAACGAGTTTTAATGACTCCAGCCTAAGTGCATGTAAACTTCCGACTTCAACTGTATATACAGTGTTGTAACGATGTATATCGGGTTTGTTTGTGTAATCTGAAGGAAATATGTGTCTCTAATATGGTCATTTTGTGGGCAGTGTGCACATAGCCTGTCTTCTCTTGAGAACCCGGTCTGCCTACTGCGACCTTTCTCAATAGCAAGGCTATGCTCACGAAGTCTGTACATAGTCATAGCTTTCCGTAAGTTTGGATCAGTCACAGGGGTCAGGTATTCTGCCACTGTGTACTCTCTGTTTAGGGTCAGTCACAGTGGTCAGGTATTCTGCCACTGTGTACTCACTGTTTAGGGTCAGTCACAGTGGTCAGGTATTCTGCCACTGTGTACTCTCTGTTTAGGGTCAGTCACAGTGGTCAGGTATTCTGCCACTGTGTACTCTCTGTTTAGGGTCAGTCACAGTGGTCAGGTATTCTGCCACTGTGTACTCACTGTTTAGGGTCAGTCACAGGGGTCAGGTATTCTGCCACTGTGTACTCACTGTTTAGGGTCAGTCACAGTGGTCAGGTATTCTGCCACTGTGTACTCTCTGTTTAGGGTCAGTCACAGTGGTCAGGTATTCTGCCACTGTGTACTCACTGTTTAGGGTCAGTCACAGTGGACAGGTATTCTGCCACTGTGTACTCACTGTTTAGGGTCAGTCACAGTGGACAGGTATTCTGCCACTGTGTACTCTCTGTTTAGGGCCAGTTACAGTGGTCAGGTATTCTGCCACTGTGTACTCACTGTTTAGGGTCAGTCACAGTGGTCAGGTATTCTGCCACTGTGTACTCACTGTTTAGGGTCAGTCACAGTGGTCAGGTATTCTGCCACTGTGTACTCTCTGTTTAGGGTCAAATAGCATTCTAGTTGGCTCTGTTTTTTTTGTTTATTCTTTCCAATGTGTCAAGTAATTATCTTTTTGTTTTCTCATGATTTGGTTGGGTCTAATTGTGCTGCTGTCCTGGGGATCTGTGGGGTCTGTTTGTCAACAGAGCCCCACGACCAGCTTTCTTAGGGGACTCTTCTCCAGGTTAATCTCTCTGTAGGTGATGGCTTTCTTATGGAAGTTTTGGGAATCGCTTCCTTATAGGATGGTTGTGGAATTTAACGGCTCTTTTCTGGATTTTGATAATTAGCGGGTATCGCCCTAATTCTGCTCTGCATGCATTATCATAACCATAAAGGGCAATGGGTTCTATAACGGATTCATGTATCTTTCTCTGTTCCTCTCGCTTGCTCTCTCTCTCCATATCTCTCTCTCTCTCTCTCTTCCTCTCTCTCTCTCTTCCTCTCTCTCTCTCTTCCTCTCTCTCTCTTCCTCTCTCTCTCTCTTCCTCTCTCTCTGTTCCTCTCGCTTGCTCTCTTACTCCATATCTCTCTCTTCCTCTCTCTCTCTCTTCCTCTCTCTCTCTGTGTCTGTCTCTCTGTCTCTCTGTATCTGTCTCTCTCTCTTCCTCTCTCTCTCTTCCTCTCTCTCTCTTCCTCTCTGTCTCTCTTCCTCTCTGTCTCTTCCTCTTCCTCTCTGTCTCTGTCTCTCCTCTCTCTCTCTCTCTCTCTCTCTCTCTCTCTTCCTCTCTCTCTCGTCCTCTCTCTCTCTCTCTCTCTCTCTGTGTCTCTCTCATTGTTTTCCTTCTCTGTTACATGAATAATGGAGAGAGGAGGAAGTGTTGGTGAAAGTGAAGCCTTTCCTCTCCCGCCGCTGCGCTCCGTCACTCTGAACCAGCTCATCAGGCTAATGAGGAGAGAGGCTGGGGAATCAGGGAGAGTGGAGGGGGTAGGGGTGTAGGTGACAGGATTTGGATGGGAGATTGGGGGGTGAAATGATTCATACTAGTCAGTGGTCCGTCTTTGTAGGCAGAATTCCCAAAACCAGGCTCAGAGATAATTTGCAATCAAAGATGGGATTAAACAGGTCAGATTGAAATACACTTATATTGACTTTAATAACAAGATAACAGTATCTATCTTTTCTTTGTCAGAATATTGTATTTTTTTAAAGATCGTTGCTTTATTTTGTTGCCCCAGAAACAGATTTTGACTGAATTGGACTGTGTGTTACGTTTGAGTGATACATTGCGTACATCGTTTGCGCCTCCAGAATGAGTGAGTGCTGGCCGTTAATTGTTCTTTCCTCGTTAGTGCATCTCCCCTGCTCTGATGTAAACTGGCAGTCTTAACTGATCCTGTTAACGAGAGTGTGGGATGGAGAGATGTAGAACCCAGATGCCTCGTGGGTATTTTGACACGGAGCCGGATCAGTGAGAAGAGAGGGGTGTTAGCGTCAGCCCCCATCTGAAACCTCAGCAGGAAAGGAGACTGGACTGTTAATAACCACTAGTGAGGGTAACTCATGGCCCAAACAACACTCCAGCCCAGCCAAATGTCAGGCTGGAGCACAGCAGGCACTCACTGTATCCTCACTGGCTTATGGACCACAGCAAGTGGTCGAGAAAAAACATCTTCAAGACACAGTCTTTGCAGTTATGTCCATACATTTTTAAGTTGTTTTGTGTGCCAGGCTACGTCACTTAGCCAGCTGTTTGTTTTATGAATATAGGCTATTTTGTGATCGAATATGTAGGATTTCTATCATGGATTTGACAAAGGATGAGCTGTCAGGGTGTGTGTAATTTATTCCTTGATGACTTTATTCATATATTTAAAAGCAGATCATGTTGTATGGGAGTCAGACGTTGAACTGAACTGATGATATTTTAGTCTCCCTCGCCAGCTTTGGGTATTTTTAATTCTGCTAATGATTTTTTTTTTTTTGCATTTGAATGCTGATTAATTATTTGAAAAGAGGCTTTTAATGTACATTTCAGAAGAGGGGAAAAGAAGGCTCCCAACACAATCCCAGGAGAGACTGTGTTGTGCAAACACTTTTTAAGTTCTTCAAAGCGCGGCACTCGAAGGCAAATGATCCCGGAATACCAGAAAACTAAAGCCTAACCAATCCAACAACAATAGTGGTGATGGCGAACATCCCTGGCGTGTGCCACACTGCAACTCAGCGACACGTCGGCAGATTTACAGCTAATTAACCTGATTAACCTTTACTAAATCACCCGGATTCTATCGCCACGGAGACGGTGTTTCTCTCTCTGCAACTCCTGAACGCAGCGTTTTAATTGGCTACATGGGGGAATGCTCAAGCTCCCTCTGTCTCCTGTCCTGACAACCAGACAGAGTCTCGCAGGGAAGGATACACACCAACACACACAAACACGTGTGTGTGTGTGTGTGTGTGTGTGTGTGTGTGTGTGTGTGTGTGTGTGTGTGTGTGTGTGAATCAAACATTGTGTTTGTGCAAGGGAGTGTTCGTAATTGTATCCCTGTCTGTGGGTCGGGATTGTGTGTGTGTCATGGTCGTGTGACGGAGCCGATGCTGACAGATAGTGAGAGTCATCCTAATTGTGAAGCCTGTATCTATCTACTGTGGTAGAGTCAGGCCAGGCAGGCCACTCACTCACTCACTCACTCACTCACTCACTCACTCACTCACTCACTCACTCACTCACTCACTCATCTGGCTGAGGGGAGAAAACATGACCTACCAGGATCCTCTATTTGCTTTTTGTCACACGTCAACTGATTTACGCTCACTGCATAGATTCACTTTGTCTTCCCTTAAAGTAGCCACCCTTTGCCTTGATGACAGCTTTGCACACTCTTGGCATTCTCTCAACCAGCATCATGAGGTAGTCACCTGGAATGCATTTCAATTAACAGGTGTGCTTTGTTAAGTTAATTTGTGGAATTTCTTTCCTTCGTGATTTGTTTGAGCCAATCAGTTGTGTTGTGACAAGGTAGTGGTGATATTTGGAAAATAGCCCTATTTGGTGAAAGACCAAGTCCATATTTTGTCAAGAACAGCTGAAATAAGCAACGAGAAATGACAATTCATATTACTTGAAGACATTAAGGTCAGTCAGTCCTTAAAATGTCAAGAACTTTTAAAAGTTTATTCAGGTGCAGTCGCAAAAACCATCAAGCACTATGATGAAGCTGGCTCTCATGAGGACCGCCACAGGAAAGGAAGACCCAGAGTTATCTCTGCTGCAGAGGATAAGTTCATTAGAGTTACCAGCCTCAGAAATTGCAGCCCAAATAAATCCTTTACAGAGTTCAAGTAACAGACACATCTCAACATCAACTGTTCAGAGGAGACTGCATGAATCAGGCCTTCATGGTTGAATTCCTGCAAATAAACCACTACTAAAGGACACCAATAAGTAGAAGAGACTTTCTTGGGCCAAGAAAAACGAGCAATGGACATTAGACGGGTGGATCTCTGTCCTTTGGTCTGATGAGTCCAAATTGAACAACTTTTTACAAACTGCTGACATTTTGACAAGTTACGCAGCACTTTAGATGCAAACTTATAGTGTATGACATCGTGGTGTACTTCTCTGCTATTCAAATCTGGACTGAGAACATAATTATCTCCTACCAATCAAAAGTTACAGCTGTTTGTCTGAGTTTATAGTGAGGAAAAGTAGCAAGCTAATATCAGCTAACAGCGCTCTCATGTCTCGCCATTGAACAACCCAAATGGAGCCGTTGCTAGGGATACCAATGCATTTCAATTGCAAAAAGGGCCATAGACTAGAATGGTAAAAATATGATGAATTCTAGATCCATCCTCTTTCACCGATTTACGATATCAACTCCAAACGAACTTTGAGATGTTCAGACTGACCCTACTTAGATTGGTTGTCAAAAGATTTGTTATACTATATATACTTTTTGAACTATAAACTTAAAACATTTGCATAAATGATCATGAGTTTGAAAGAGAATCATAGAGATATAGAGGTAGATATTCAAAATGGTCCTTCTCCTGAGCCAATTAAGCTACAAGACCAACTTTAAAACATTCAGGCTATCCTAACAAAATGGTCCTTCTCCTGAGCCAATTAATCTACAAGACCAACTTTAAAACATTCAGGCTATCCTAACAAAATGGTCCTTCTCCTGAGCCAATTAATCTACAAGACCAACTTTAAAACATTCAGGCTATCCTAACAAAATGGTCCTTCTCCTGAGCCAATTAAGCTACAAGACCAACTTTAAAACATTCAGGCTATCCTAACTTAAAATTATTTCAAACCTTTATCAACTCTACTGAACAAAAATATAAAACGCAACATGCAACAATTTCAAGTTACAGGCCATATAAAGAAATCAGTCAATTGAAATAAATGCTTCAGGCCCTAATCTATGGATTTCACATGACTGGGTGGGCCATGGGAGGTCATCAGCTCACCCACTTAGGATCTTTTATTTCAGCTCATGAAACATGGGACCAGCAGCATGTTGCGTTTATGTTTTTGTTATATAACTAGTATATAACTATAAATATAATTACATTTGCTTAACGTAACCCACCAACAGTAACTATTGAACTGTTCAAGCTAGATACACCAAACCAACTTTTCTTATTTACAATTTCCTATTTACAATGACGGCCTAGGAACAGTGGGTTAACTGCCTTGTTCATTTTTACATTTACATTTAAGTCATTTAGCAGACGCTCTTATCCTGAGCGACTTACAAATTGGTGCATTCACCTTATGACATCCAGTGGAACAGCCACTTTACAATAGTGCATCTAAATCTTTTAATGGGGGGGGGGTGAGAAGGATTACTTTATCCTATCCTAGGTATTCCTTAAAGAGGTGGGGTTTCAGGTGTCTCCGGAAGGTGGTGATTGCCTCCTCTGTCCTGGCGTCGTGAGGGAGTTTGTTCCACCATTGGGGGGCCAGAGCAGCGAACAGTTTTGACTGGGCTGAGCGGGAACTGTACTTCCTCAGTGGTAGGGAGGCGAGCAGGCCAGAGGTGGATGAACGCAGTGCCCTTGTTTGGGTGTAGGGCCTGATCAGAGCCTGGAGGTACTGAGGTGCCGTTCCCCTCACAGCTCCGTAGGCAAGCACCATGGTCTTGTAGCGGATGCGAGCTTCAACTGGAAGCCAGTGGAGAGAGCGGAGGAGCGGGGTGACGTGAGAGAACTTGGGAAGGTTGAACACCAAACGGGCTGCGGCGTTCTGGATGAGTTGTAGGGGTTTAATGGCACAGGCAGGGAGCCCATCCAACAGCGAGTTGCAGTAATCCAGACGGGAGATGACAAGTGCCTGGATTAGGACCTGCGCCGCTTCCTGTGTGAGGCAGGGTCGTACTCTGCGGATGTTGTAGAGCATGAACCTACAGGAACGGGCCACCGCCTTGATGTTAGTTGAGAACGACAGGGTGTTGTCCAGGATCACGCCAAGGTTCTTAGCGCTCTGGGAGGAGGACACAATGGAGTTGTCAACCGTGATGGCGAGATCATGGAACGGGCAGTCCTTCCCGGGAGGAAGAGCAGCTCCGTCTTGCCGAGGTTCAGCTTGAGGTGGTGATCCGTCATCCACACTGATATGTCTGCCAGACATGCAGAGATGCGATTCGCCACCTGGTCATCAGAAGGGGAAAGGAGAAGATTAATTGTGTGTCGTCTGCATAGCAATGATAGGAGAGACCATGTGAGGTTATGACAGAGCCAAGTGACTTGGTGTATAGCGAGAATAGGAGAGGGCCTAGAACAGAGCCCTGGGGACACCAGTGGTGAGAGCACGTGGTGAGGAGACAGATTCTCGCCACGCCACCTGGTAGGAGCGACCTGTCAGGTAGGACGCAATCCAAGCGTGGGCCGCGCCGGAGATGCCCAACTCGGAGAGGGTGGAGAGGAGGATCTGATGGTTCACAGTATCGAAGGCAGCCGATAGGTCTAGAAGGATGAGAGCAGAGGAGAGAGAGTTAGCTTTAGCAGTGCGGAGCGCCTCCGTGATACAGAGAAGAGCAGTCTCAGTTGAATGACTAGTCTTGAAACCTGACTGATTTGGATCAAGAAGGTCATTCTGAGAGAGATAGCGCGAGAGCTGGCCAAGGACGGCACGTTCAAGAGTTTTGGAGAGAAAAGAAAGAAGGGATACTGGTCTGTAGTTGTTGACATCGGAAGGATCGAGTGTAGGTTTTTTCAGAAGGGGTGCAACTCTCGCTCTCTTGAAGACGGAAGGGACGTAGCCAGCGGTCAGGGATGAGTTGATGAGCGAGGTGAGGTAAGGGAGAAGGTCTCCGGAAATGTTCTGGAGAAGAGAGGAGGGGATAGGATCAAGCGGGCAGGTTGTTGGGCGGCCGGCCGTCACAAGACGCGAGATTTCATCTGGAGAGAGAGGGGAGAAAGAGGTCAGAGCACAGGGTAGGGCAGTGTGAGCAGAACCAGCGGTGTCGTTTGACTTAGCAAACTACTGTCTACTGTTAACTCTACTACTATACCAACACTATCAACCTACTACTGTCTACTGTTAACTCTACTACTATACCACCACTATCAACCTACTACTGTTAACTCTACTACTGACTTAGCAAACGAGGATCGGATGTTGTTCAGAATTAAAGATTTTTTTTTACCTTGTCAGCTCGGGGATTCAACCTTTCGGTTACAGGCCCAACGCTATCCACTAGGCTGTCTGCCACCCCAAGTAAAGTAATACAACCATCTCAAAATGCTTTCCACACTTTATCCAGGGGGGGGGGGGGTTGATTATCTCTGCTGTAACCAAGAAGCTTGATTTTCAAGCTAGCCACATATAGCTAGCAAGTTAGCAAACCAAATGGATAGCTGGAGCCTTGAGCCGGAGGAAATATATTTGGCACATATTTAGCTGGCAGTTAGTAGTAGTGCATTTCAAGTGTAACTTGATCACATCTCTTGTGCTGTTTAACAGTGGCTCGTCATGTCACGTTGTCTCCACGTGCTCTTTGTAAACAAGCATACCATGTGACTGGCTACAACTGAATTAGAATTATTTTCTTTTCTTGTGGACAATATTGAAAGTCATACCGTCTGTATTTCCCAAAAATACCCTGTATAAGGTATATACAAATATACCGCCCAGGACGACTAGCCAGCATACGTGACTGAATATGTACATGTTTGAGTTAGATTCCAGGGCGTATGTTGACAGTCCTGGGAGTGTGCTCATCCTCTGTGTACACATGGGGAGGTGGCCCTGGAATCATCAGCAAGTTGCACGTGTGAAAAGGATTTTTGCATCATGTTTTTTTTTTAATATATATTTTTTTTAAACATGAATTTTAAAATATTCTTCTTGGCAACACTTTAAAGTGCATTACACAGACCTGAGGCTATTCAGTAGAAACTAACAGTGGAATGCGCAGTGGTATGTAATTACACTGTAACAAGCTCGAACAAGCAATCAGTACACTGTACACACTACTTTAGATATTACCGTTTTGAATATCATTGGCAAACAGTATTGACTACATTAAGGACCTGTACACTCTTGCTACAAGGTGATTTTACACGTCATTCCCATACAGTTATTGTGGAACTCAATGGATGGCATGTGTGTGGTCTTCTGTTGTCAAGCCCACATTGAATCTCTGCCAAAACCAGTGTAACCTGAGCTGTGCGGGAGATATATAAGAGCAGGTCAGACTGTGTGTGTGTGTGTGTGTGCGCTCTCTCTCTCTCTCTAACACAAAGGCTTTCAGGTCCATAGAGACGCAGACAGTACCCAGGCAATAGTCACGTCAGCAACACAGTCTCAGGCTCTGTAATGCTCAGGCAGTGTGGTGTTTCTAGTCTGTGAGTGTTTGGACTGTTAGATGGCGGAGTTCTCTAGAGGTAACAGGGTGTTCTACTTCCTGGTATGTTTCTACCTGGCTGTGAGGGAAAGGAGAACTTTGATTGAAGCTTGTGACTATAATGTTAAAGGCGCAGTAGGTAGCTTTTTGGGCAACCCGATTCAAATTCATGTTGTAATGTGAGTTATAGATCTGTCGTTCTCATTGAAAGCAAGTCAAATCTGTTCTATGTGTGGTATTTCTATGCTTCCCGTTCTTATGTTTAGTTTTTGTTTGTTTTTACATTGGGTTTTTTACACCATCTTCAAACAGCTGAAAAAACTATATTTTTGGTGAAAATCTGTTTCACAGTGTTTAAGATGGTATAATTGTTCTCTACACTATACATAGTTATTTTGTCACATAAACTGAAATTGTCTGAACCATTAGATTTTTTTGCAACCAGGAAATGGCGGAGTGATTTCTAACTATTGGAGAGGCCTGGTTCCTCTCTAGGTTTCTTCCTAGGTTCTGGCCTTTCTAGGGAGTTTTTCCTAGCCACCCTGCTTCTACACCTGCATTGCTTGCTGTTTGGGGTTTTAGGCTGGGTTTCTGTACAGCACTTTGAGATATCAGCTGATGTAAGAAGGGCTTTATAAATACATTTCATTTGAATTGATATTGTAATTTTAACTGTAGGTTATGTTTGTGTTTCCTCAGAGGTGTTAGTGACTGATCTTCTGACACCATGGACATGGACTCCCAATCACAAGGCCAGCAGGCAGCTGTACCTATATTCCAGCCACAGGTAGGATCCCTTCACCCTAACCTTTCACCCAATCACAAGGCCAGCAGGCAGCTGTACCTATATTCCAGCCACAGGTAGGATCCCTTCACCCTAACCTTTCACCCAATCACAAGGCCAGCAGGTAGCTGTACCTATATTCCAGCCACAGGGAGGATTCCTTTACATTTGTGTTAACTCACAAATTATCATTCAGATTTATGCAATACCTATACTTTGAATTAAAAGTTAGTCTGTTCATGTAAATAAAGTTGAGCACAATTTAGGCTATAGTCGATTCCAAGTAAAGTTCAAGAACAAAATGCATTTTCAGTAACAGTATTATAAATACTACAAATGTGTAAATTGACTAAGGCCTGAATCATACAGTATAGGCATGTAGGAAAGGCTAGATGAATGGCGGAGAGAGTTAGTATTGACTGAAACTCTCGAGGCTGGTGGAGATTTGGGTTTCGTAACATTGAGGTTGTTACGGTGCAGAAGCAGTATCATACATCATCCTCATCGATCTCCTTCATGCACAAGGATGTTTCTGGGTCCACAATATATTGAATGAACTCACCCAGACAATCCATATCCATACACCGGGGATGAAACGGGCAAACAACCGCTTTTTCTAAAGCAAAAAAATAGTCCTGTTGTTCTTCCTGTGTATGCAAAGCCAGTGCAATAGTAACTGAAATAGCCAGGGGAAAAAATTTTTTAAGAAGATGTTTGATATCTAATTTAAGGATAATTGGGTTGTGCACAAAAAAAGGAAAGAACAAGAGAAGATTTCATCATTTATTTCATGTATTTTTGTCTTCTAATGAGATCATAATCAATAACGACGGTTGTGGTAATAATGATTTCCTCTGTCTGTTTTTCACTATTTAGCCTAATTTCAGTTCATTATCTCTTTTAATGATTGTATTAAAATATAGGAAATATATTTAGAAGTAGGTCTAATAACATGCATACTGTTAGTTTATGCAAGATTAGATTTAACAGTTAGGCCTGCTGTGTTTTACATCCTATCACACCCAGATCCAGGCATTCTACTTCCTGTTAGGCATCTAGCGCCATACTGTGACTCTACCAGCCACAGGAGGCTGGTGAAGGGAGGGACGGCTCTTAATAATGACTGGAATGAAGTGAATGGTATCAAACACAAGGAACCAATGCTTTTGATGTGTCAAAACCGTTCCATTCCAGCCATCCTCCCCAAATGAAGGTGTCACCAGCCGCCTGTGCTATCAGCAGACAACAGGTCTTCTGTCTATTTCACCCTTTCTTTGTTTAATCTGCGAAAAGAGAAAAGAAGAACAAAAATCTCCCCTCCTGAAAATGAGAGATGTATAATATGTGTGTGGTGAAGGACTCTGTATCGCTGGCGATATCATGTCGCTGCGTCCCAGAGGTTTTATGCATATGCATTAGGTAAAGTGGAACTGGCACCATGTGCATGTTTAGTGGTGCTTTTGCTCTTTGAGTGAGTGGGAGGGAGAGATTCTCAAAACGGGTTTTGATCGTTACTGCAGGTTGTGACAGGCTCAGATCTGTGTGTGTCTGTGTGTGTGTGTGTGTGTGGTTGTGTGTGTAAACTGTGAGACAAGGCAGAGGGTTTTAAGCGAGCAAACGTGGCGTGGTTCAGGAACAGATTGAAGAAGAGCAGAGAGCGAAACACCGGCGGGGTAGGGAGAATGGATGGATGGATGAATATTGTATGGTGGTGCTGAGGATGGGAGAGGAGACTGGTAGAGGGAGGCGGGTGATGAGAAGGGGGGAGTCAGGGAGGCTGGTGATGAGTAGGGGGGAGTCAGGGAGGCTGGTGATGAGTAGAGGGAGGGTCAGGGAGGCGGGTGATGAGTAGGGAGGGGGTCAGGGAGGCGGGTGATGAGTAGGGGGGTCAGGGAGGCTGGTGATGAGTAGAGGGGGGGTCAGGGAGGCTGGTGATGAGTAGAGGGGGGGGCTGGTGACTAAGTTAATTAGTCTGTGATGGTGATTTCAGAACCAAAGTGGGGGGGACAAAAAAATCTTGGCGAAATATCCACTCCCACCCTCGATGACTTGGAGTTAAGACAGCATTGGGCTCAGTTCCACTCCCACCCGTGATGACTTTGAGTTGAGACAGCATTGGGCTCAGTTCCACTCCCACCCGCGATGACTTGGAGTTGAGACAGCATTGGGCTCAGTTCCACTCCCACCCGTGATGACTTGGAGTTGAGACAGCATTGGGCTCAGTTCCACTCCCACCCGTGATGACTTGGAGTTGAGACAGCATTGGGCTCAGTTCCACTCCCACCCGCGATGACTTGGAGTTGAGACAGCATTGGGCTCAGTTCCACTCCCACCCGTGATGACTTGGAGTTGAGACAGCATTGGGCTCAGTTCCTTGGCTTTGTTGAGTTGAGAGACAGCAACACAATTAGACCCAACCAAATCATGAGAAAACTAAAAGATAATTACTTAACACATTGGAAGAATATACCAAAAAACAGAGCAAACTAGAATGCTATTTGGCCCTAAACAGAGAGTAAACAGTGGCAGAATATCTGACTACTGTGACTGACCCAGACTTAAGGAAAGCTTTGACTATGTGCAGACTCAGTGAGCATAGCCTTGCTATTGAGAAAGGCCGCCGTAGGCAGACATGGCTCTCAAGAGAAGACAGGCTATGTGCTCACTGCCCACAAAATGAAGTGGTAACTGAGCTGCACTTCCTAACCTCCTGTCAAATCTATGACCATATTAGAAACACGTATTTCTCTCAGATTACACAGATCCACAAAGAATTCAAAAACAAACCCAATTTTGATTAAGTCCCATATCTATTGAGTGAAATACCACAGTGTTCCATCACAGCAGCAAGATGTGTGACCTGTTGCCACAAGAAAAGGGCAACCAGTGAAGAACAAACTCCATTGTAAATTCAACCCATATTTATGTTTATTTATTTTCCCTTTTGTACTTAAACTATTTGCACATCCTTACTACACTGTATATATACATAATGTCATTTGAAATGTCTTTATTCTTTTGGAACTTTTGTGAGTGTAATGTTTACTGTTCATTTGATTGTTTATTTCACTTTTTTAAAGTATTTTTTTTTACTTCACTTGCTTTGGCAATGTTAACATATGTTTCACACATGCTGCAATCTGTACACATCTCTCCTCTCTGCCTCTCCTCCTCTCCTCTCTGCCTCTCCTCCTCTCCTCTCTGCCTCTCCTCCTCTCCTCTCTGCCTCTCCTCCTCTCTGCCTCTGCCTCTCCTCCTCTCCTCTCTGCCTCTCCTCCTCTCCTCTCTGCCTCTCCTCTCCTCTCTGCCTCTCCTCTCTGCCTCTCCTCCTCTCCTCTCTGCCTCTCCTCCTCTCCTCTCTGCCTCTCCTCCTCTCCTCTCTGCCTCTCCTCCTCTCCTCTTCTCCTCTCTGCCTCTCCTCCTCTCCTCTCTGCCTCTCCTCCTCTCCTCTCTGCCTCTCCTTCTCTCCTCTCTGTGTGCCTCTCCTTCTCTCCTCTCTGCCTCTCCTTCTCTCCTCTCCTTCTCTCCTTCTCTCCTCTCCTTCTCTCCTCCTCTCCTCTCTGCCTCTCCTCCTCTCCTCTCTGCCTCTCCTCCTCTCCTCTCTGCCTTTCCTCCTCTCCTCTCTGCCTCTCCTCTCTGCCTCTCCTCCTCTCCTCTCTGCCTCTCCTTCTCTCCTCTCTGCCTCTCCTCCTCTCCTCTCTGCCTCTCCTTCTCTCCTCTCTGCCTCTCCTCCTCTCCTCTCTGCCTCTCCTCCTCTCCTCTCTGCCTCTCCTCCTCTCCTCTCTGCCTCTCCTCCTCTCCTCTCTGCCTCTCCTTCTCTCCTCTCTGCCTCTCCTTCTCTCCTCTCTGCCTCTCTGCCTCTCCTCCTCTCCTCTCTGCCTCTCTGCCTCTCCTCCTCTCCTCTCTGCCTCTCCTCTCTGCCTCTCCTCCTCTCCTCTCTGCCTCTCCTCCTCTCCTCTCTGCCTCTCCTCCTCTCCTCTCTGCCTCTCCTCTCTGCCTCTCCTCCTCGCCTCTCCTCTCCTCTCTGCCTCTCCTTCTCTCCTCTCTGCCTCTCCTTCTCTCCTCTGTTCCTCTCCTTCTCTCCTCTGTGTGCCTCTCCTTCTCTCCTCTCTGTGCCTCTCCTCCTCTCCTCTCTGCCTCTCCTTCTCTCCTCTCTGCCTCTCCTTCTCTCCTCTCTGTGCCTCTCCTTCTCTCCTCTGTGCCTCTCCTTCTCTCCTCTGTGCCTCTCCTTCTCTCCTCTGTGCCTCTCCTTCTCTCCTCTGTGTGCCTCTCCTTCTCTCCTCTGTGCCTCTCCTTCTCTCCTCTGTGTGCCTCTCCTCCTCTCCTCTGTGTGCCTCTCCTTCTCTCCTCTCTGTGCCTCTCCTTCTCTCCTCTCTGTGCCTCTCCTTCTCTCCTCTGTGTGCCTCTCCTCCTCTCCTCTCTGTCTCTCCTCCTCTCCTCTCTGCCTCTCCTTCTCTCCTCTGTGCCTCTCCTTCTCTCCTCTGTGCCTCTCCTTCTCTCCTCTGTGTGCCTCTCCTTCTCTCCTCTGTGCCTCTCCTTCTCTCCTCTGTGTGCCTCTCCTCCTCTCCTCTGTGTGCCTCTCCTTCTCTCCTCTCTGTGCCTCTCCTTCTCTCCTCTGTGCCTCTCCTTCTCTCCTCTGTGTGCCTCTCCTCCTCTCCTCTGTGTGCCTCTCCTTCTCTCCTCTGTGCCTCTCCTTCTCTCCTCTGTGCCTCTCCTTCTCTCCTCTGTGTGCCTCTCCTCCTCTCCTCTGTGTGCCTCTCCTTCTCTCCTCTCTGTGCCTCTCCTCCTCTCCTCTGTTGTTAGGGGTCGAGGTGCTGCGCCTCACCCACATATGTGTCAGTGAGTGTGTGCCAGTGTGTGTGTGTCAGCTGGGAGCGGCTGTGTGTGTGACAGGCCAGTGCGATGAGACGGCCTGTCATTCAGGACGGCCTGGCTGCCCTTTGAAGGCCAGGCCAGGGGGCAACGAGGTGCCGCAAATGGCCTGTGAAGTTTACATACACTGCCCACTGCTAAACAGATTAGCTCTAATGAAGTGTCTAATGCCGGGGCCCCCGCCTGACATAATCCTGCATGGCAGCCCGGCCCCTCGGCCAACAAAAAAATGACCCCCTCCGGCCCTCTGCTCTCCCCCTTCCCTCTCCTAACCCTCCCCATTTCTGGCTCACCCCTCGCCTGCCCTCCCCTTCCCTCTCCTAGCCTCTCGCCCACCACCCAAGGCGACTCCACGCAGGGAGGTGCCCGTTGTTAATCACGCCGGACAGTGTGCGATCTGACATGCAAATATAGGTCATTGCATATGTAAATGTATGATTAGGGGGCCAGCCTGCCAGAACACATTAATGAGACGGAACTCTCAGCAGGAGGCTGTCACAGCGCTTTACGGCCTCATACTAACATTTGTCAAGCTGCCATGCAGCGAGTGACAGCCCTGCCCTCGCTAGGGCCCTATAAAATCTATTGTGTTTTTTGCTGAAATCCAGGTCGTTTTTTTCCCTCCCAAATTTTTGTTTTTAGTTTTTCCGAATTTTCGCTCTCAATATCAAATTAAAATAAAAAAAATAAAAACCTGACTAAATTGAAAGTACACAACAATGCTTAAACCACATCAGGAGACTACTTTTGAGGTCTGTGAAAAATCTAAGAAATCAAACATTTGTGGTGTAGATGGACATAGTCTACAGTCAGCAGTTAATTGCGAAGGTTTTTGGGAAAGCCTTTCCATTTACCAGAAGACGATTGTCATTAGCATCACTAACGGCTATACAAAATGGCAGACATATGACAGACAGTAGCATGCCCACACCATTGGCTCTTCAGAAAGTTGAAGAAAAATACACATCACTTATGCATTTAGTTCATGTCTTATCTGAATCTTGGGGAAATTATTTCATTTTCTAATCACCCAAATCCAGATAGCAGGTGTTCTGAAAGAGCTGCAAAACCTGGACCCGTACAAATTAGCTGAGCTAGACAATCTGGACCCTCTCTTTCTAAAATTATCCGCTGCCATTGTTGCAACCCCTATTACCAGTCTGTTCAACATCTCTTTCGTATTGTCCGAGATCCCAAAAGATTGGAAAGCTGTCGCGGTCATCACCCATCCTGCCCTGCCTTTCAAAGGTTTTCGAAAGCCAAGTTAATAAACAGATCACTGACCATTTCGGATCCCACCGTACCTTCTCCGCTGTGCAATCCGGTTTTCGAGCTGGTCACGGGTGCACTTAGCCACGCTCATGGTACTAAACGATATCATAACTGCCATCAATAAAAGACAGTACTGTGCAGCCATCTTCATCGACCTGGCCAAGGCTTTCGACTCTGTCAATCACCGTATTATTATCGGCAGACTCAACAGCTTTGGTTTCTCAAATCACTGCCTCGCTTGGTTCACCAACTACTTCTCAGGCAGAGTTCAGTGTGTCAAATCGGAGGGCCTGTTGTCTGGACCTCTGGCAGTCTCTATGGGGGCACCACAGGGTTCAATTCTCGGGCCGACTCTTTTCTCTGTATATATCAACAATGGAGCTCTTGATGCGGGTGATCCCCTGATCCACCTCTACACAGATGACACCATTCTGTATACATCTGGCCCTTCTTTGGACACTGTGTTAACAAACCCCAAACGAGCTTCAATGCCATACAACATTCCTTCTGTGTCCTCCAACTGCTCTTAAACGCTAGTAAAACCAAATGCATGCTTTTCAACCATTCACTGCCCGCACCCACCCGCCCGAATAGCATCACTACTCTGAATGGTTCTGACTTAGAATATGTGGACAACTACAAATACCTAGGTGCCTAGACTGTAAACTCTCCTTCCAGACTCATATTAAACATCTCCAATCCAAAATTAAATCTAGAATTGGCTTCCTATTTCGCAACAAAGCTTCCTTCACTCACGCCACCAAACACCCTCGTAAAACTGACTATCCAACCGATCCTCGACTTTGGCGATGTCATTTACAAAATAGCCTCCAATACTCTACTCAGCAAACTGGATGTAGTCTATCACAGTGCCATCCGTTTTGTCATCAAAGCCCCATATACCACCCACCCGCTCTAGTTGGCTGGCCCTCGCTATATATTCGTCGCCAGACCCACTGGCTCCAGGTCATCTATAAGTCTATGCTAGATAAAGCTCCACCTTATCTCATCTCACTGGTCATGATAACAACACCCACCCGTAGCAAGCGATCCAGCAGGTATATCTCACTTGTCATCCCCAAAGCCAACATCTCTTTTGGCCACCTTTCCTTCCAGTTCTCTGCTGCCAATGACTGGAATGAATTGCAAAAATCGCTGAAGCTCTGGGGACTTATATTTCCCTCATTAACTTTAAACATCAGCTATCTGAGCAGCTAACCGATTGCTGCAGCTGTACATAGTCCATCGGTAAATAGCCCACCCAATCTACCTACCTCATCCCCATATTGGTTTTATTTACTTTTCTGCTGTTTTGCACACCAGTATTTCTACTTGCACATCATCTGCACATCTATCACTCCAGTGTTAATTTGCTAAACTGTAATTACTTCACTACTATGGCCTATTTATTGCCTTACCTCCTTACGCCATTTGTACACACTGTATATAGACATACTTTTTTCCCCAATTGTGTTATTGACTGTACGCTTGTTTATTCCATGTGTACAGTGCCTTGCGAAAGTATTCGGCCCCCTTGAACTTTGCGACCTTTTGCCACATTTCAGGCTTCAAACATAAAGATATAAAACTGTATTTTTTTGTGAAGAATCAACAATAAGTGGGACACAATCATGAAGTGGAACGACATTTATTGGATATTTCAAACTTTTTTAACAAATCAAAAACTGAAAAATTGGGCGTGCAAAATTATTCAACCCCCTTAAGTTAATACTTTGTAGCGCCACCTTTTGCTGCGATTACAGCTGTAAGTCGCTTGGGGTATGTCTCTATCAGTTTTGCACATCGAGAGACTGAAATTTTTTCCCATTCCTCCTTGCAAAACAGCTCGAGCTCAGTGAGGTTGGATGGAGAGCATTTGTGAACAGCAGTTTTCAGTTCTTTCCACAGATTCTCGATTGGATTCAGGTCTGGACTTTGACTTGGCCATTCTAACACCTGAATATGTTTATTTTTGAACCATTCCATTGTAGATTTTGCTTTATGTTTTGGATCATTGTCTTGTTGGAAGACAAATCTCCGTCCCAGTCTCAGGTCTTTTGCAGACTCCATCAGGTTTTCTTCCAGAATGGTCCTGTATTTGGCTCCATCCATCTTCCCATCAATTTTAACCATCTTCCCTGTCCCTGCTGAAGAAAAGCAGGCCCAAACCATGATGCTGCCACCACCATGTTTGACAGTGGGGATGGTGTGTTCAGGGTGATGAGCTGTGTTGCTTTTACGCCAAACATAACGTTTTGCATTGTTGCCAAAAAGTTCAATTTTGGTTTCATCTGACCAGAGCACCTTCTTCCACATGTTTGGTGTGTCTGGCAGGTGGCAAACTTTAAACAACACTTTTTATGGATATCTTTAAGAAATGGCTTTCTTCTTGCCACTCTTCCATAAAGGCCAGATTTGTGCAATATACGACTGATTGTTGTCCTATGGACAGAGTCTCCCACTTCAGCTGTAGATCTCTGCAGTTCATCCAGAGTGATCATGTGCCTCTTGGCTGCATCTCTGATCAGTCTTCTCCTTGTATGAGCTGAAAGTTTAGAGGGACGGCCAGGTCTTGGTAGATTTGCAGTGGTCTGATACTCCTTCCATTTCAATATTATCACTTGCACAGTGCTCCTTGGGATGTTTAAAGCTTGGGAAATCTTTTTGTATCCAAATCCGGCTTTAAACTTCTTCACAACAGTATCTCGGACCTGCCTGGTGTGTTCCTTGTTCTTCATGATGCTCTCTGCGCTTTTAACGGACCTCTGAGACTATCACAGTGCAGGTGCATTTATACGGAGACTTGATTACACACAGGTGGATTGTATTTATCATCATTAGTCATTTAGGTCAACATTGGATCATTCAGAGATCCTCACTGAACTTCTGGAGAGAGTTTGCTGCACTGAAAGTAAAGGTTTTTGTCACAACCCAGCTCGTGGGAAGGGACAAAGAGCTCTTATAGGACCAGGGCACAAATAATAATATAATCAATCATTTAGCTCTTTATTTAGCCATCTTACGTATAAAACCTTATTTGTTCATCAGAAATTGTGAATAACTCACCACAGGTTAATGAGAAGGGTGTGTTTGAAAGGATTCCTTAATTGACCCCCCCATAAACGTAACGGACATATACCAGGAGCTGTGCCAGGCCCTGTTGACTCATCCAGCTGTAACATACATATACCAGGAGCTGTGCCAGGCCCTGTTGACTCATCCAGCTGTAACAGACATATACCAGGAGCTGTGCCAGGCCCTGTTGACTCATCCAGCTGTAACAGACATATACCAGGAGCTGTGTCAGGCCCTGTTGACTCATCCAGCTGTTACAGACATATACCAGGAGCTGTGTCAGGCCCTGTTGACTCATCCAGCTGTTACAGACATATACCAGGAGCTGTGCCAGGCCCTCCACGTCTGTTGACTCATCCAGCTGTAACAGACATATACCAGGAGCTGTGCCAGGCCTGTTGACTCATCCAGCTGTAACAGACATATACCAGGAGCTGTGCCAGGCCCTGTTGACTCATCCAGCTGTAACAGACATATACCAGGAGCTGTGCCATGTCTGTTGACTCATCCAGCTGTAACAAACATATACCAGGAGCTGTGCCAGGCCCTGTTGACTCATCCAGCTGTAACAGACATATACCAGGAGCTGTGCCAGGCCCGCCATGTCTGTTGACTCATCCAGCTGTAACAGACATATACCAGGAGCTGTGCCAGGCCTGTTGACTCATCCAGCTGTAACAGACATATACCAGGAGCTGTGCCAGGCCTGTTGACTCATCCAGCTGTAACAGACATATACCAGGAGCTGTGTCAGGCCCTGTTGACTCATCCAGCTGTTACAGACATATACCAGGAGCTGTGCCAGGTCTGTTGACTCATCCAGCTGTAACAGACATATACCAGGAGCTGTGTCAGGCCCTGTTGACTCATCCAGCTGTTACAGACATATACCAGGAGCTGTGCCAGGCCCTGTTGACTCATCCAGCTGTAACAGACATATACCAGGAGCTGTGCCAGGCCCTGTTGACTCATCCAGCTGTAACAGACATATACCAGGAGCTGTGCCAGGCCCGCCATGTCTGTTGACTCATCCAGCTGTAACAGACATATACCAGGAGCTGTGCCAGGCCCTGTTGACTCATCCAGCTGTAACAGACATATACCAGGAGCTGTGCCAGGCCCTGTTGACTCATCCAGCTGTAACAGACATATACCAGGAGCTGTGCCAGGCCCGCCATGTCTGTTGACTCATCCAGCTGTAACAGACATATACCAGGAGCTGTGCCAGGCCCTGTTGACTCATCCAGCTGTAACAGACATATACCAGGAGCTGTGCCAGGCCCGCCATGTCTGTTGACTCATCCATCTGTAACAAACATATACCAGGAGCTGTGCCAGGCCCTGTTGACTCATCCAGCTGTAACAGACATATACCAGGAGCTGTGCCAGGCCCGCCACGTCTGTTGACTCATCCAGCTGTAACACATAGAATATACTGGCTTGTATGCGAAGCAGTAATTGTTTCAAAACATTCCCTGCCATGTCACTGATGCGTCCTGAAATGTTTGTTTGATGAAGACATTGTCTGTATAGTTTTTTGGGGCCTTTTCCCCCAGCATTGTCCCAGCCATATCCACGGCAGCAGGAAGAATGAAGTCCTCCACTATAGTGTGGGGCTTGCCTGTCCTAGCCACTCGGTAGCTCACCATATAAGACTCTTCTAGCCCCTTCTTATTAATGGTATCTGTTGCTTTTTTACTACTGAAAAGTCCTCTTTAGTCTCGCTCAAAAAAACACCTCTGGCTTATTTTTCAAATGGCAGTGTTTTGTTTCTAAATATCGGCGCAGGAGTGAAGGTTTCCTGCGAGAGAGTAACGGTTAATGTGATTGGATGAGTAACGGTTGATGTGATTGGATGAGTAACGGTTAATGTGATTGGATGAGTAACGGTTAATGTGATTGGATGAGTAACGGTTAATGTGATTGGATGAGTAACGGTTAATGTGATTGGATGAGTAACGGTTAATGTGATTGGATGAGTAACGGTTGATGTGATTGGATGAGTAACGGTTAATGTGATTGGATGAGTAACGGTTAATGTGATTGGATGAGTAACGGTTGATGTGATTGGATGAGTAACGGTTGATGTGATTGGATGAGTAACGGTTGATGTGATTGGATGTTAATTATTTGACTAGGCGACCTGTATTTGACATTGTGTTGTTAATTCGCTGGACACTAGATGGTTTAAATGTATTTTTGGCAGTGAAACGAGGCTACTCAGGTGGGAAAAAAACCTCAGGCAAACGTATAGCCCCGTTGGAAAATATAAATGTACTGTTTGAAAATGAATCTCATTTTTATTTTGCGGGGAGGTACGTGCAATTTAGTTTGTTTAGGTCTACGTTACGGTTCTGTAAAGTCATGGCTGCGCCAATCAAATCAATCATTTATTTTGTTCATTAAACAGACAAGACACAATTACAATCAGTCAACAAACACTGAGTGTACAAAACATTAAGAACACCTGATTTTTCCAAGACATGACCAGGTGAATCCAAGTGAAAGCTATGATCCCTTATTGATGTCACTTGTTAAATCCACTACAATCAGTGTATCTGAAGGGGAGGAGACAGGTTAAATAAGGATTTTTAAGACTTGAGACAATTGAGACATGGATTGTGTATGTGTGCCATTCAGAGGGTGAATGTGCAAGACAAAATATTAAAGTGCCTTTGAACGGAGTATGGTAGTAGGTGCCAGGTACACTGGTTTGTGTCAAGAACTGCAACGCGGCTGTGTTTTCCACGCTCAACAGTTTCCCGTGTGTCTCAAGAATGGTCCACCAGCCAAAGGACATCCAGCCAACTTGGCACAACTGTGGGAAGCACTGGAGTCAACATGGGCCAGCATCCCTGTGGAACACTTTCAACACCTTGACCTGATGAATTGAGGCTGTTCTGTGGGGAAAAGAGGGTGCAACTCCATATTAGGAATGTGTTCTTACTATTTTGTACACTGTGTGTATTTTATAGTTAGTATATTATGGAATTTAACAGAATAAAACACAAATATTTGTCCTACACACCTTTTGTCAAGGGACCGTGTGGGACAGCTGTCATAAAAAAAAAGTGATATTTTGAAACAGCCCAAGAACAATGATTTTTAGATCCACGTTTAATCTCTTTCCTCCACTTTGTTAGGGTCTGATCTTTACCATGATACCCATAGAAAACCATAGCAATCCTATTTTCAGTCTCGTGTTCATATTTCACAAACTCTGCATGTTTTTGGATTTGCTTGTATGCGATCAAGCAAAAATAATCAAATAGATTTTATGCTACATTATAGCATGCTAAAGGTTTCTAATCAGTGATAGATGAGTGATACCACCACCTCTTATCTTCCCAGCCAGAGAATGAACCAACATTACAGATGGAGATTCAGTTAAACAAAGTCACGTTGATTGATTGTTACAGGGTTTCTTAAACTTGTTATTCAGTGATAATGATTCCCACTGTAATTATGATTGGATCCAGCTGTGGTTAAGGAAACAGTGCATGCTTAGTGGTGGACTATATGAAGAGATGGGTCGAAGTGACTTGCCTTGCAAGGTTTAGAACTGCCGGGGGAATGGTAGCCTAGCAACCACCTAGAGTAGAGCGTAGTGCGTGCCGATGCCGCCCCAACGTTACGTTACGTTTCATACTAAGCCACAGGCAGAACTTTACCGAAAGGGATTACTAGGTCATGAGGCTGAAATAATAGTTTGAGGTTTGATACCGCTAAATACCTTTTCAGATATAAAGACAAGTTGTGTTGCACGGTACACTGGTACCGTGGTAATATCATGGTACCAAAACGTCATGATACCAACGTTTTAGAATACCGTAGTACTGTTTCATATCATACTACCACATTTTCCGACCCTTACCCATCTGAATAACCTGCTGTTATAAAATGTTTATAAATTCTGTTTTGTTTATAAATTCAGCTGAATTGAAGCAACAGCCACTAACTAGTCTCTTGTATGTGCAGGTCCAATATTATCCACTTCACTTTCATCTCACGTTTGGCAGCTGTAATCAACCAGCAGTATCCCCTACCAGCCCTCACCTGGTTCTCTCCGCCTGCTCTTCATACGCCTCTATTACATTGGTAGTTTAAAATGGCATTTAGCTGTGATGGCGAGCAGACGCTGGCTTGGTGGCTGGAGCCGGCTTGGTGGCTGGAGCCGGCTTGGTGCCTGGAGCCGGCCTGGCGGCTGGAGCCGGCTTGGCGGCTGCCGCTGGCTTGGTGGCTGGCGCTGGCTAGGTGGCTGGAGCTGGCTTGGTGCCTGTTGCTGGCTTGGTGCCTGTTGCTGGCTTGGTGCCTGTTGCTGGCTTGGTGCCTTGTGCTGGCTTGGTGCCTGTTGCTGGCTTGGTGCCTGTTGCTGGCTTGGTGCCTGTTGCTGGCTTGGTGCCTTGTGCTGGCTTGGTGCCTGTTGCTGGCTTGGTGCCTGTTGCTGGCTTGGTGCCTGTTGCTGGCTTGGTGCCTGTTGCTGGCTTGGTGCCTTGTGCTGGCTTGGTGCCTGTTGCTGGCTTGGTGCCTTGTGCTGGCTTGGTGCCTGTTGCTGGCTTGGTGCCTGTTGCTGGCTTGGTGCCTGTTGCTGGCTTGGTGCCTTGTGCTGGCTTGGTGCCTGTTGCTGGCTTGGTGCCTTGTGCTGGCTTGGTGCCTGTTGCTGGCTTGGTGCCTGTTGCTGGCTTGGTGCCTTGTGCTGGCTTGGTGCCTGTTGCTGGCTTGGTGCCTGTTGCTGGCTTGGTGCCTTGTGCTGGCTTGGTGCATGTTAATTGGAAGGGGCATCTTGTTTTCTCAAGCCTCTTCTCCAGGCTGTCAACTTTTTTTTAAAGAATGAAACACTTAAATTGGCTGCCCCTTGATCTGCATTCCTGTCCTCCCCCATCACCTCAGTCCTGCTGCTTTAGATCCTAGCTATAGGGTTAGTTACTGTATAGGGATACACCTTCTTGTCCGAGCAGTCATTCCTCATTGAAGACAAAGTGCCTTGAATCATAATTTCAATTAAGAATGTCCTGAATTGTCTGGAATGGACCCCTCCTTGCTGCAGTGTGTAGGCCTAAATAATGGACCCCTCCTTGCTGTAGTGTGTAGGCCTAAATAATGGACCCCTCCTTGCTGTAGTGTGTAGGCCTAAATAATGGACCCCTCCTTGCTGTAGTGTGTAGGCCTAAATAATGGACCCCTCCTTGCTGTAGTGTGTAGGCCTAAATAATGGACCCCTCCTTGCTGTAGTGTGTAGGCCTAAATAATGGACCCCTCCTTGCTGTAGTGTGTAGGCCTAAATAATGGACCCCTCCTTGCTGTAGTGTGTAGGCCTAAATAATGGACCCCTCCTTGCTGTAGTGTGTAGGCCTAAATAATGGACCCCTCCTTGCTGTAGTGTGTAGGCCTAAATAATGGACCAATCCTTGCTGTAGTGTGTAGGCCTAAATAATGGACCCCTCCTTGCTGTAGTGTGTAGGCCTAAATAATGGACCCCTCCTTGCTTTAGTGTGTAGGCCTAAATAAAAGATGCCTGTTATTGTAGAAAGATGGATAAAGTTCTCCAGAGATAGTAACACTGGGCTCTGTGTGTGAGTGTAAGTAAGTGTGTCTCTGTGTGTGTGTCATTGCCCCAGGTCTGTGTTCTGTTCATGCTGACTTTGTTTAACGGTGAAACGGATCCGAAGTGAACACATCTAATGCTGCCCCTCCCCTCCGTCTTGATGACACCGTGCTCTCACCCTCCTCTTTCCCAGAGTCCTCTCTACTTGCCTGCAAGGGCATCCCCCGGCCGTGGTCGGGGCCAGGCACGGGTGACATGTGGCAATGTGATATCTGTCGCCTCTTCTCTCCCTCCACCACACCAACAGACACGTTTATAAAATGGCTGCAAAGGTCACACTGTTCTCTGTGTGTTTTCACTCATCCCTTCCCCAAGGCTCATTCCAGCCTGTTTTCTTAGTTTTTTAAATTTAGATGCTCGCTAGCGAGCCGAGTGTCAGGGCGCAACATGCATCCTGTGGGAGAGGAGAGGAGAGCGTTGTTGGAGTTTTGTCGCTAGCTGACTGGTCAAACATATGTCACTTCAGCTGCAGCAGTGTCAGACTACCGCTGACTGTGATGTGCCTTGGCAGACTACAGCTAACCCTGTTGTGCCTTGGCAGACTACAGCTAACCCTGTTGTGCCTTGGCAGACTACAGCTAACCCTGATGTGCCTTGGCAGACTACAGCTAACCCTGATGTGCCTTGGCAGACTACAGCTAACCCTGTTGTGCCTTGGCAGACTACAGCTAACCCTGATGTGCCTTGGCAGACTACAGCTAACCGTGATGTGCCTTGGCAGACTACAGCTAACCCTGATGTGCCTTGGCAGACTACCGCTGATCCTGATGTGCCTTGGCAGACTACCGCTGACCGTGATGTGCCTTGGCAGACTACAGCTAACCCTGATGTGCTATGGCAGACTACAGCTAACCCTGATGTGCCTTGGCAGACTACAGCTAACCCTGTTGTGCCTTGGCAGACTACAGCTAACCCTGATGTGCCTTGGCAGACTACAGCTAACCCTGATGTGCCTTGGCAGACTACAGCTAACCCTGATGTGCCTTGGCAGACTACAGCTAACCCTGATGTGCCTTGGCAGACTACAGCTAACCCTGATGTGCCTTGGCAGACTACAGCTAACCCTGATGTGCCTTGGCAGACTACCGATGTGCCTTGAGACCCTGATGTGCCTTGGCAGACTAGAACCCTGATGTGCCTTAGCAGACTACTGACCGTGATGTGCCTTGGCAGACTACAGCTAACCCTGATGTGCCTTGGCAGACTACAGCTAACCGTGATGTGCCTTGGCAGACTACAGCTAACCGTGATGTGCCTTGGCAGACTACAGCTAACCGTGATGTGCCTTGGCAGACTACAGCTAACCGTGATGTGCCTTGGCAGACTACAGCTAACCGTGATGTGCCTTGGCAGACTACAGCTAACCCTGATGATGTGCCTTGTGCCTTGCAGACTACAGCTAACCGTGATGTGCCTTGGCAGACTACAGCTAACCCTGATGTGCCTTGGCAGACTACAGCTAACCGTGATGTGCCTTGGCAGACTACAGCTAACCCTGATGTGCCTTGGCAGACTACAGCTAACCCTGATGTGCCTTGGCAGACTAACCCTGATGTGCTTGGCAACCCTGATGTGCCTTGGCAGACTACAGCTAACCCTGATGTGCCTTGGCAGACTACAGCTAACCCTGTTGTGCCTTGGCAGACTACAGCTAACCCTGATGTGCCTTGGCAGACTACAGCTAACCCTGATGTGCCTTAGCAGACTACTGCAGACCGTGATGTGCCTTGGCAGACTACAGCAGACCGTGATGTGCCTTGGCAGACTACAGCTAACCGTGATGTGCCTTGGCAGACTACAGCTAACCGTGATGTGCCTTGGCAGACTACAGCTAACCCTGATGTGCCTTGGCAGACTACAGCTAACCCTGATGTGCCTTGGCAGACTACAGCTAACCCTGATGTGCCTTGGCAGACTACAGCTAACCCTGATGTGCCTTGGCAGACTACAGCTAACCCTGATGTGCCTTGGCAGACTACAGCTAACCCTGATGTGCCTTGGCAGACTACAGCTAACCCTGATGTGCCTTGGCAGACTACAGCTAACCTTGTTGTGCCTTGGCAGACTACAGCTAACCCTGATGTGCCTTGGCAGACTACAGCTAACCCTGATGTGCCTTGGCAGACTACAGCTAACCGTGATGTGCCTTGGCAGACTACAGCTAACCCTGATGTGCCTTGGCAGACTACCGCTGATCCTGATGTGCCTTGGCAGACTACCGCTGACCGTGATGTGCCTTGGCAGACTACAGCTAACCCTGATGTGCTATGGCAGACTACAGCTAACCCTGATGTGCCTTGGCAGACTACAGCTAACCCTGTTGTGCCTTGGCAGACTACAGCTAACCCTGTTGTGCCTTGGCAGACTACAGCTAACCCTGATGTGCCTTGGCAGACTACAGCTAACCCTGATGTGCCTTGGCAGACTACAGCTAACCCTGATGTGCCTTGGCAGACTACCGCTGACCCTGATGTGCCTTGGCAGACTACCGCTGACCGTGATGTGCCTTGGCAGACTACAGCTAACCCTGATGTGCCTTAGCAGACTACTGCAGACCGTGATGTGCCTTGGCAGACTACAGCAGACCGTGATGTGCCTTGGCAGACTACAGCTAACCGTGATGTGCCTTGGCAGACTACAGCTAACCGTGATGTGCCTTGGCAGACTACAGCTAACCGTGATGTGCCTTGGCAGACTACAGCTAACCCTGATGTGCCTTGGCAGACTACAGCTAACCCTGATGTGCCTTGGCAGACTACAGCTAACCGTGATGTGCCTTGGCAGACTACAGCTAACCCTGATGTGCCTTGGCAGACTACAGCTAACCCTGATGTGCCTTGGCAGACTACAGCTAACCCTGATGTGCCTTGGCAGACTACAGCTAACCCTGATGTGCCTTGGCAGACTACCGCTGACCCTGATGTGCCTTGGCAGACTACCGCTGACCGTGATGTGCCTTGGCAGACTACAGCTAACCCTGATGTGCCTTAGCAGACTACTGCAGACCGTGATGTGCCTTGGCAGACTACAGCAGACCGTGATGTGCCTTGGCAGACTACAGCTAACCGTGATGTGCCTTGGCAGACTACAGCTAACCGTGATGTGCCTTGGCAGACTACAGCTAACCGTGATGTGCCTTGGCAGACTACAGCTAACCCTGATGTGCCTTGGCAGACTACAGCTAACCGTGATGTGCCTTGGCAGACTACAGCTAACCGTGATGTGCCTTGGCAGACTACAGCTAACCCTGATGTGCCTTGGCAGACTACAGCTAACCGTGATGTGCCTTGGCAGACTACAGCTAACCGTGATGTGCCTTGGCAGACTACAGCTAACCCTGATGTGCCTTGGCAGACTACAGCTAACCCTGATGTGCCTTTGCAAACTACAGCTAACCCTGATGTGCCTTGGCAGACTACAGCTAACCGTGATGTGCCTTGGCAGACTACAGCTAACCGTGATGTGCCTTGGCAGACTACAGCTAACCCTGATGTGCCTTTGCAGACTACAGCTAACCCTGATGTGCCTTGGCAGACTACAGCTAACCGTGATGTGCCTTGGCAGACTACAGCTAACCGTGATGTGCCTTGGCAGACTACAGCTAACCCTGATGTGCCTTGGCAGACTACAGCTAACCCTGATGTGCCTTTGCAAACTACAGCTAACCCTGATGTGCCTTGGCAGACTACAGCTAACCGTGATGTGCCTTGGCAGACTACAGCTAACCGTGATGTGCCTTGGCAGACTACAGCTAACCGTGATGTGCCTTGGCAGACTACAGCTAACCGTGATGTGCCTTGGCAGACTACAGCTAACCTTGATGTGCCTTGGCAGACTACAGCTAACCCCGATGAGCCTTGGCAGACTACAGCTAACCCTGATGTGCCTTGGCCCACTGAAGTCGTAACCGACTTCAGTGGGCAAATGCTCACCTTCGATTGACACAGGAATGCTGGACAAGTGTGCTCTTCACAGATGAATCCCGGTTTCTACTGTACCGGGCAGACGTATGGCATTGTGTGGGCGAGCTGTTTGCTGATATCATCATTGTGAACCGAGTGCCACATGGTGGCGGTGGGGTTATGGCATGGGAAGGATACCAGGACAAGAACCTGAGGCCCATTGTCATGCCATTAATCCACCGCCATCACCTCATGTTTCAGCATGATCAAGCACGGCCCCATGTCACAAGCATCTGTACACAATTCCTGGAAGCTGAAAATGTCCCAGTTCTTCCATGGCCTGAATACTCACCAGACATGTCAATCATTGAGCATGTTTGGGATGCTCTGAATATACCTGTACAACAGCGTGTTCCAGTTTACGTCAATATCCAGAAACTTCGACACAGCCATTGAAGAGGAGTGGGACAACATTCCACAGCCCGAATGTACCTAAACATAAACATCAATGCCTTTCTTAAAATCAATACAGAAGTATATTTTTTTAAACCTGCATATTTAGTTAAAAGAAATTCATGTTAGCAGGCAATATTAACTAGGGAAATTGTTGTTGAGTCAGGGTATATGCAACAGTTTGGGCCGCCTGGCTCGTTCCGAACTAATTTGCCAGAATTTTACATAATTATGACATAACATTGAAGGTTGTGCAATGTAACAGCAATATTTAGACTTATGGTGGGCGCCCGAACGGTTCCGTATTTCACTGACGTGAAATGTTTTGTTTTCGAAATGATAGTTTCTGGATTTGAAAATATTAATGAACAAAGGCTCGTATTTCTGTGTTTATTATATTATAATTAAGTCTATGATTTGATAGAGCAGTCTGACTGAGCGATGGTAGGCACCAGCAGGCTTGTAAGCATTCATTCAAAATTTACTGCGTTTTCCAGCAGCTCTTAGCAATGCTTGCCTCACAGCGCTGTTCATGACTTCAAGCCTATCAACTCCCGAGATTAGGCTGGCAATACAAAAGTGTCTATAAGAACATCCAATAGTCAAAGGTATATGAAATACAAATGGTATAGAGAGAAATAGTTGACTCGTCATGATTCCTATAATAACTACAGCCTAAAACTTCTTAACTGGGAATATTGAACTAGGAGCTTTCAGCTGTTCTCATGTTCTGAGCAAGGAACTTAAACCTTAGCTTTTTTACATGGCACATATTGCACTTTTACTTTCTTCTCAAACACTTTGTTTTTGCATTATTTAAACCAAATAGAGCATGTTTCATTATTTATTTGAGACTAAATAAATAGATTATATTAAGTTAAAATGAATGTGTTCATTTTTCATTGAGTATTGTTGTAATTTTCATATATATATATATATATATATATATATATATACACATTTTAAAAAATGTACCGATTATCGGCTTTTTTTGGTCCTCCAATAATCGGTGTCAGTATCGGCGTTGAAAAATCATAGTCGGTCGACCTCTAGTCTTAACGAGGAACTTTGATCCCATATGCAGATTTATTCGTCACTGATCATGTGGTTAAATCTTGGGTTTGCAGGTGTTTTGCATCGGTGAATTCTGGAAGGGGAAGGGACATAACAGTTTCCGTTTAGGGGGGTGGAGACTTCACTAGTCTGGTTAATATCTTGTCTCATACATCTCTCCCCAGAAACTAATCAAGTGTTTGATGCAATTATACACGATTTTTGTTCTGGGTTTATGAGATTACTGCAAGGTAGAACATAATTGTGGCACTTGTGACTGTGTTCTCTGTGTTGGCTTTCAGAAGCCGCTCCAGCCGGACATGGGCCACAACTCTCTGGCTAACTTCCTGATTGAGAAGAAGATTGGGCGGGGCCAGTTCAGTGAGGTGTACCGGGCCAGGTACCTGATGGACAACACCTCCATGGCCCTTAAGAAGGTTCAGGTGAGTTATACACGCACATACATACACACACACACATACATACAGTGGGGCAAAAAAGTATTTAGTCAGCCACCAATTGTGCAAGTTCTCCCACTTAAAAAGATGAGGCCTGTAATTTTCATCATAGGTACACTTCAACGATGACAGACAAAATTAGAAAAAAAATCCAGAAAATCACATTGTAGGATTTTTTATGAATTTATTTGCAAATTATGGTGGAAAATAAGTATTTGGTCACCTACAAGCAAGCAAGATTTCTGGCTCTCACAGACCTGTAACTTCTTTTTTAAGAGGCTCCTCTGTCCTCCACTCGTTACCTGTATTAATGGCACCTGTTTGAACTTGTTATCAGTATAAAAGACACCTGTCCACAACCTCAAACAGTCACACTCCAAACTCCACTATGGCCAAGACCAAAGAGCTGTCAAAGGACACCAGAAACAAAATTGTAGACCTGCACCAGGCTGGGAAGACTGAATCTGCAATAGGTAAGCAGCTTGGTTTGAAGAACTCAACTGTGGGAGCAGTTATTAGGAAATGGAAGACATACAAGACCACTGATAATCTCCCTCGATCTGGGGCTCTACGCAAGATCTCACCCCGTAGGGTCAAAATTATCACAAGAACGGTGAGCAAAAATCCCAGAACCACACGGGGGGGACCTAGTGAATGACCTGCAGAGAGCTGGGACCAAAGTAACAAAGCCTACATCAGTAACACACTACGCCGCCAGGGACTCAAATCCTGCAGTGCCAGACGTGTCCCCCTGCTTAAGCCAGTACATGTCCAGGCCCGTCTGAAGTTTACTAGAGAGCGTTTGGATGATCCAGAAGAAGATTGGAAGAATGTCAGAAGGTCAGAGGAAACCAAAATATAACTTTTTGGTAAAAACTCAAGAGAGAAATCTAAACATTCACGAGAGAAATGAACTCTAAAACTGTGGGACGCTGGGCTGAAGGGAGTTGTACAGTGCTGAAACGTGGTAATTAACTGAAATGCGCCAGTTTTTTTCAGCTCAGGCAGAGATAGATCAACTTTTACTCCTGTTACGTTAGGTTAGATACACACAGACCACATGGACCGCATGAGAGAGGAATGTACTTGGGTTGGGTTACATGTGGAAGATATATTTAAGTTGGATGCGTTCAGTTGTACAACTGACTAGGTATCCCCCTTCCTAAATGGGAGGACGTAACACAGTCCAGTATGGGGAGGACAGAGAGAACGATGTCTGGCTGCTAGTGCCTGAGCAGGAACGTGATGAGGACTTTCAGGAATGAAAAATAAGTCACCAAATCAAAAGTAATATAAACAACTAAAATATTATATTGTTTCATAGTCATTTCTACCCAGTGTGGTCCTGACAGAGACAATAGAATATTTTCAATGTTTTGGCAAATGAATGTTCACTATTTTTGGCTTTGGAATTTCCATTCAAAGGCTCAACAATGTTTTTAATGTCGTTATTTCATAATGCATTTAATGTTGTTTTTTAAAATTATCAAAAACAGTGATAATTTTTTTAATAATCGAACCGAAACCGAACCAACCAAGAAAAGGCATTAGTCGCTCAGCACTACCAAATGCACACCATACGTACACCAAACGTACATGTATTTGGGTTCTGGAGGTGACTGTCTGTGTTGTGTTCCAGTCTTCCTTCCAGATTCCCTCTCTCTCTATAGACTGCAGAAAGTTGTCTCAGAAACTAACATGGTGGTGCCTGCCACACTCATCATTTCCACCGTCATGGCAACTGTTCAACACACGTTAATTCCACCATATGCTGATTCATATGTTGATTCACGCCATGTGTGTGTTCTTTGGCAGTCAGACAGATAGAGCTCTTTCTTTAGCCAGTGAGTCAAGCCACCACACTTTACTGCCGCGTCTCGGGAACACCACTAGATCGGAGGGTCATTGAGTTCAGTCTACTGACAACCAGTTTTGGAAAAAGTACCCAATTGTCATACTTGAGGACAAGTAAAGATACCTTAATAGAAAAGTGAAAGTCACCCAGTACTACTTGAGTAAAAGTTTTGGGTTTGAAATATACTTAAATATCGAAAGTTAAAGTACAAATATAAATAATTTCTAATTCCTTATTTTAAGCAAAGCAGACCACATTTTTCTAGTTTTTATTTATTTACCTATAGCCAGGGGCACGCTCCAACTCGGAGACATAATTCAAAAACGAAGCATGTGTTTGGTGAGATCAGAGGCAGTAGGGATGAACAGGGATGTTCTCTTGATAAGTGTGTGAATTAGTAGTTTGTGATTCTCCAGATCACAGGGTCATTGAGTTCAGTCTACTGACAACCTAGTTTGTGATTCTCCAGATCGCAGGGTCATTGAGTTCAGTCTACTGACAACCTAGTTTGTGATTCTCCAGATCACAGGGTCATTGAGTTCAGTCTACTGACAACCTAGTTTGTGATTCTCCAGATCACAGGGTCATTGAGTTCAGTCTACTGACAACCTAGTTTGTGATTCTCTAGATCGGAGGGTCATTGAGTTCAGTCTACTGACAACCTAGTTTGTGATTCTCTAGATCGGAGGGTCATTGAGTTCAGTCTACTGACAACCTAGTTTGTGATTCTCCCCACATCTAACCTTCCCATTCCACACTATCACATGTCGTTGTCTCACCAACCACTGATGAAGTCACACGTTGTTATATTTGAAGGACATTTGAGGATATTATGTCTTGTGGACTTTATGATGACGCTGTAAACACAGAGAGGGAGAATGATTTATTTACATCCAAGGATTATTTTCTTTCAACTTTTTTTTACTCACTTATCTCTCTCGTGTGTGTGTTGTGTGTGTGTGTGTGTGTTGTGTGGGGGTGTGTGTGTTGTGTGGGGGTGTGTGTGTTGTGTGGGGGTGTGTGTGTGTTGTGTGGGGGTGTGTGTGTGTGTGTTGTGTGGGGTGTGTGTGTGGGGGTGTGTGTGTGTGTGTGTTGTGTGGGGGTGTGTGTGTGGTGTGGGGGTGTGTGTGTGTTGTGTGGGGGTGTGTGTGTGTGTTGTGTGGGGGTGTGTGTGTGTGGTGTGGGGGTGTGTGTGTGTTGTGTGGGGGTGTGTGTGTGTTGTGTGGGGGTGTGTGTGTGTTGTGTGGGGGTGGGGGTGTGTGTGTGGTGTGGTGGTGTGTGTGTGTTGTGTGGGGGTGTGTGGTGTGGGTGTGTGTGTGTGTGTGTGGGGGTGTGTGTGTGTTGTGTGGGGGTGTGTGTGTTGTGTGGGGGTGTGTGTGTGTTGTGTGGGGGTGTGTCTGTGTGTGGTGTGTGTGTGTTGTGTGGGGGTGTGTGTGTGTGGTGTGGGGGGTGTGTGTGTGTGGTGTGGGGGTGTGTGTGTGTTGTGTGGGGGTGTGTGTGTGTTGTGTGGGGGTGTGTGTGTGGTGTGGGGGTGTGTGTGGGGTTGTGTGGGGGTGTGTGTGTGTTGTGGCGGGGTGTGTGTGTGTTGTGGCGGGTGTGTGTGTGTTGTGTGGGGGTGTGTGTGTGTGGTGTGGGGGTGTGTGTGTGGTGTGGGGGTGTGTGTGTGTGGTGTGGGGGTGTGTGTGTGTGTGGTGTGGGGGTGTGTGTGTTGTGTGGGGGTGTGTGTGTTTGTGTTGTGTGTGTGGGGGTGTGTGTGTGTTGTGTTGTGTGTGTGGGGGTGTGTGTGTGTTGTGTGGGGGTGTGTGTGTGTGTGTGGTGTGGGGGTGTGTGTGTGTTGTGTGGGGGTGTGTGTGTGTGGTGTGGGGGTGTGTGTGGTGTGGGGGTGTGTGTGTGTTGTGTGGGGGTGTGTGTGCGTGAGGACAGCAGGTAGTAGTATCAGGGGTAGTACACAGCAGGTGCTCAGGCAGGTGTCTCTAGCTCAGCAGGCCGACTGGCTCTCCCACCCACCACCCACTAGCGCCGGGCGATACTAGTATTGCAATACTCGTTTACTATCATGGCAAGGAAACAAAACACAAAGCTGATTTAACTTCTTCAGGAAAACAGCCTTAATGTTGGAAACAAACATCATCATGTTGTCATCCAGAGTCATATTCATTTATTTTCCAAGCTATAGCACACAATATGTTACATACAGCAGGTTTATACAGGACCAAAGAGTTTAGGCTGCTTCCTTTTCATTTCAAAATACTCCAATACTGGTATCACCACAGCCCTCACACAGCCTTCACACAGCCCTCACACAGCCCTCACACAGCCCTCAACACACACACACGGCGAAGACTGGAGGCAGGCGTCAGAGGGAGAGAGAGAGGTTCAAGTCAACCCCATGTTAGCCTATGACACTAGAGAAGAGAGGTTCAACCCCATGTTTGCATTTGACACTAGAGAAGAGAGGTTCAACCCCATTTTAGCCAATGACACTAGAGAAGAGAGAGGTTCAACCCCATGTTAGCCTGTGACACTAGAGAAGAGAGAGGTTCAACCCCATGTTAGCCTGTGACACTAGAGAAGAGAGAGGTTCAACCCCATGTTAGCCTGTGACAGTAGAGAAGAGAGAGGTTCAACCCCATGTTAGCCTGTGACACTAGAGAAGAGAGAGGTTCAACCCCATGTTAGCCAATGACACTAGAGAAGAGAGGTTCAATCCCATGTTTGCATTTGACACTAGAGAAGAGAGGTTCAACACCATTTTAGCCAATGACACTAGAGAAGAGAGGTTCAACCCCATGTTAGCCTGTGACACTAGAGAAGAGAGAGGTTCAACCCCATGTTAGCCTATGACACTAGAGAAAAGAGGTTCAACCCCATGTTAGCCTGTGACACTAGAGAAGAGAGAGGTTCAACCCCATGTTAGCCAATGACACTAGGGAAGAGAGAGGTTCTACCCCATGTTAGCCTGTGACACTAGAGAAGAGAGAGGTTCAACCCCATGTTAGCCAATGACACTAGAGAAGAGAGAGTGTCAACCCCATGTTAGCCTATGACACTAGAGAAAAGAGGTTCAACCCCATGTTAGCCAATGACACTAGAGAAAAGAGGTTCAACCCCATGTTAGCCTGTGACACTAGAGAAGAGAGGTTCAACCCCATGTTCGCCTGTGACACTAGAGAAAAGAGGTTCAACCCCATGTTAGCCTGTGACACTAGAGAAGAGAGGTTCAACCCCATGTTAGCCTGTGACACTAGAGAAAAGAGGTTCAACCCCATGTTAGCCTGTGACACTAGAGAAAAGAGGTTCAACCCCATGTTAGCCTGTGACACTAGAGAAGAGAGAGGTTCAACCCCATGTTAGCCTATGACACTAGAGAAAAGAGGTTCAACCCCAAGTGTCTGGTACCTGCCATTGGCTTGGGCTAGTGTAAGAGTGGGGGTTGGGCATGTTTGCCTGCTCACGGCCTGGGCGTATATGTGACTTTCATGATGAGGCCCTCTTAGCGGGAGTGGGGGGCATGGGGTGGGCAGAAGGGGCATAGGTCTGATCTGAGGGGGCCTAAATAGGGTGTGGGCATGGTTGACCTGGGGGGTGGTCTTGATTGGTCTGGGTGGGGTGTCTGTTGATTAGTTTCTCTCTCTCTCTTACTCTCTCTCTCTTACTCTCTCTCTCTTACTCTCTCTATTTCTCTCCTACTCTCTCCTACTCGCTCTCGCTTTCTCTCTCGCTTTCTCTCTCTCTCGCTTTCTCTCTCTCTCGCTTTCTCTCTCTCTCGCTTTCTCTCTCTCGCTTTCTCTCTCTCTCGCTTTCTCTCTCTCTCGCTTTCTCTCTGTCTGTCTGTCTGTCTGTCTGTCTGTCTGTCTGTCTGTCTGTCTGTCTGTCTGTCTGTCTGTCTGTCTCTCTCTCTCTCCTCTCTCTCCTCTCTCTCTCTCCCTCTCTCTCTCTCTCTCTCTCTCTCCTTCTCTCTCTCTCTCCTTCTCTCTCTCTCTCTCTCCTCTCTCTCTCTCCTTCTCTCTCTCTCCTTCTCTCATTCTCTCTCTCTTCTCTTCTTCTCTCGCTGTCTCTCTCTTCCTCTCTCTCCTTCTCTCTCTCTCTCTCTCTCTCTCTCTCTCTCTCTCTCTCTCTCTCTCTCCTTCTCTCTCTCTCTCCTTCTCTCTCTCCTTCTCTCATTCTCTCTCTCTTCCTCTCTCTCCTCTCTCTCTCTCCTTCTCTCTCTCTCCTTCTCTCATTCTCTCTCTCTTCTCTTCTTCTCTCGCTGTCTCTCTCTTCCTCTCTCTCCTTCTCTCTCTCTCTCTCTCTCTCTCTCCTTCTCTCTCATTCTCTCTCTCTTCCTCTCTCTCCTCTCTCTCTCTCTCTCTCTCTCTCTCTCCTTCTCTCTCTCTCCTTCTCTCATTCTCTCTCTCTTTCTCTCTCTCTCTCTTCCTCTCTCGCTGTCTCTCTCTCTTCCTCTCTCTCTCCTCTCTCTCTCTCTCCTTCTCTCTCTCTCCTTCTCTCATTCTCTCTCTCTCTCTCTCTCTTCCTCTCTCGCTGTCTCTCTCTCTTCCTCTCTCTCTCTCTCTCTCTCTCTCTCTCTCTCTTCCTCTCTCGCTGTCTCTCTCTCTTCCTCTCTCGCTGTCTCATTTTCTTTCCTTGAACATGCTGTAACATTGTCTTCTCTTTTCTTCTGATCTCTTGATAGATATTCGACTTGATGGATGCCAAAGCTCGGCAAGATTGCATCAAAGAAATAGATCTCCTAAAGGTAAAGTACCATAGAGACGGAGCCCATTCACACTGTGTGTGTGTAGGGGAGAGTGGGGTAAGTCGAACTGTCCCTTGTTTTCTAAGAATCCATACACAAAATGGAGCATGTGACCAAATATTTAGGAAGAGTTATAATCTCCACCCAGCACAGCCAGAAGAGGACTGGCCACCCCTCATAGCCTGGTTCCTCTCTAGGTTTCTTCCTAGGTTCTGGCCTTTCTATGGAGTTGTTCCTAGCCACCCTGCTTCTACACCTGCATTGCTTGCTGTTTGGGGTTTTAGGTTGGGTTTCTGTACAGCACTTTGTGACATCGGCTGACGTAAAAAGGGCTTTATAAATACATTTGTATTCAGGACAAAACCGGGAGAGAGACAGACAGGGAGAGAGGTGAAGACAGGGAGAGAGGTGAAGACAGGAAGAGAGGTGAAGACAGGGAGAGAGGTGAAGACAGGGTGAGAGGTGAAGACAGGGTGAGAGGCAGACAGGGAGAGAGGTGAAGACAGGGAGAGAGACAGACAGGGAGAGAGGTGAAGACAGGGAGAGAGGTGAAGACAGGGAGAGGTGAAGACAGGGAGAGAGGTGAAGACAGGGAGAGAGGTGAAGACAGGGAGAGAGGTGAAGACAGGGAGAGAGGTGAAGACAGGGAGAGAGGTGAAGACAGGGAGAGAGGTGAAGACAGGGAGAGAGGTGAAGACAGGGAGAGAGGTGAAGACAGGGAGAGAGGTGAAGACGGGGAGAGAGGTGAAGACGGGGGCGAGGTGAAGACGGGGGAGAGGTGAAGACGGGGAGAGAGGTGAAGACGGGGAGAGAGGTGAAGACGGGGAGAGGGTGAAGACGGGGAGAGAGGTGAAGACGGGGGGAGAGAGGTGTAGACGGGGAGAGAGAGGTGTAGACGGGGGAGAGAGGTGAAGACGGGGAGAGAGGTGTAGACGGGGAGAGAGACAGACGGGGAGAGAGACAGACGGGGAGAGAGACAGACGGGGAGAGAGACAGACGGGGAGAGAGACAGACGGGGAGAGAGACAGACGGGGAGAGAGACAGACGGGGAGAGAGACAGACGGGGAGAGAGACAGACGGGGAGAGAGACAGACGGGGAGAGAGACAGACGGGGAGAGAGACAGACAGGGAGAGAGACAGACAGGGAGAGAGGTGAAGACAGGGAGAGAGGTGAAGACAGGGAGAGAGACAGACAGGGAGAGAGGTGAAGACAGGGAGAGAGACAGACAGGGAGAGAGACAGACAGGGAGAGAGACAGACAGGGATGGTTCTCAGAGCTGCAACCCTTATCCAATAATACAGCTGGAGTGTGTGTGTGTCTCACTCCCTTTCCCCCCCCCTGCCTCCCTCCCTTTCTCCCCCTGCCTCCCTTTCTACCCCCCTTTCTCCCTTTCTACCCCCCCCTTTCTCCCTTTCTACCCTCCCTTTCTTCCCCCTGCCTCCCTTTCTACCTCTCTTTCGCCCCCCTTTCTCTCTTTCTCCCCCTTTCTCTCCCCCTCCCTCCCTTTCTCCCCCTCCCTCCCTTTCTCTCCCCCTCCCTCCCTTTCTCTCCCCCTCCCTCCCTTTCTCTCCCCCTCCCTTCCTTTCTCTCCCCCCTCCCTTCCTTTCTCTCCCCCTCCCTCCCTTTCTCCCCCCTCCCTCCCCCTTTCTCTCCCCCTCTCCCTCCCTTTCTCTCCCCCTCCCTCCCTTTCTCTCCCCCTCCCTCCCTTTCTCTCCCTCTCGTACAGCAACTGAACCACCCCAACGTGATCAAGTACCATGCATCATTTATTGAGGAGAACGAGCTGAACATTGTGTTGGAGCTGGCTGATGCTGGGGACCTCTCCCGGATGATCAAGGTAAGAGATCTGGTGGTCCTACACAGGTCAGTCTTCCTCACTGTGATCCATCCTGGTGATCTACTAGCCCATCCTGGTGATGTACTAGCCCGTCCTGGTGATGCACTAGCCCGTCCTGGTGATGTACTAGCCCCGTCCTGGTGATGTACTAGCCCGTCCTGGTGATGTACTAGCCCATCCTGGTGATGTACTAGCCCGTCCTGGTGATGTACTAGCCCGTCCTGGTGATGTACTAGCCCGTCCTGGTGATGTACTAGCCCATCCTGATGACGTACTAGCCCATCCTGGTGATGTACTAGCCAATCCTGGTGATGTACTAGCCAATCCTGGTGATGTACTAGCCAATCCTGGTGATGTACTAGCCTGTCCTGGTGATGTACTAGCCCGTCCTGGTGATGTACTAGCCCGTCCTGGTGATGTACTAGCCCGTCCTGGTGATGTACTAGCCCGTCCTGGTGACCTACTAGCCCATCCTGGTGACGTACTAGCCAGTCCTGGTGACGTACTAGCCCGTCCTGGTGACGTACTAGCCCGTCCTGGTGACGTACTAGCCCGTCCTGGTGACGTACTAGCCCGTCCTGGTGACGTACTAGCCCGTCCTGGTGACCTACTAGCCCGTCCTGGTGACCTACTAGCCCGTCCTGGTGACGTACTAGCCCGTCCTGGTGATCTACTAGCCCGTAATCTATAATATATGCCATTTAGCAGACGCTTTTATCCAAAGCTACGTACAGTAATGCGTGCATACATTCTATGCACGGCTGGTCCCGGGAATCGAACCCACTATCGTAGTGTTGCAACTGACATGCTCTACCAACTGAGCTCCAGAGAACCACACGATGGTGCGGTGATCTCTGGTGTTGATCCACAGGTTGGTCATCATCTCTGGCAATGATCATCAACGGTGATCCACTTTAGGGATCCACCCTGGTGATCTAATTAAGTTTGTTGCATTAACCTGTCAAATATGTTTGAAATATCAGAGCTGAAATCTCCCATATATACTCTCCACCACCGTATTCACAGCATGCCAGTGTAAATTGAGTGGTATGTATGTAAAACCCTGGGCAGAGCAGCTCAACAAGCACTCATCTACTGCAGCACAATGTCCAACCAACGCTCTCTCACTGCAAATGACCAACACCGTCTCACACTGCAAATGACCAACACCGTCTCACACTGCAAATGACCAACACCGTCTCACACTGCAAATGACCAACGCTCTCTCACTGCAAATGACCAACACCGTCTCACACTGCAAATGACCAACGCTGTCTCACACTGCAAATGACCAACGCTCTCTCACTGCAAATGACCAACACTGTCTCACACTGCAAATGACCAACGCTGTCTCACACTGCAAATGACCAACGCTCTCTCACTGCAAATGACCAACGCTGTCTCACACTGCAAATGACCAACGCTGTCTCACACTGCAAATGACCAACGCTCTCTCACTGCAAATGACCAACGCTCTCTCACTGCGAATGACCAACGCTCTCTCACTGCAAATGACCAACGCTCTCTCACTGCAAATGACCAACGCTGTCGCCCACTGCAAATGACCAACGCTGTTGCCCACTGCAAATGACCAACGCTGTCTCACACTGCAAATGACCAACGCTGTCTCACACTGCAAATGACCAACGCTGTCTCACACTGCAAATGACCAACGCTGTCTCACAATGCAAATGACCAATGCTGTCTCACAATGCAAATGACCAACGCTGTCTCACACTGCAAATGACCAACGCTGTCTCACAATGCAAATGACCAACACCGTCTCACACTGCAAATGACCAACGCTGTCTCTCACTGCAAATGACCAACGCTGTCTCTCACTGCAAATGACCAACGCTGTCTCACACTGCGATTGACCAACGCTGTCTCACACTGCAATTGACCAATGTTGTCGGCCACTCACACTGAAACCCAAACAAACAAATACACACACACAAACATAAATAAACACACACACACACGCACTGAAACCCAAACAAACAAACAAACACACACACACAAACATAAATAAACACACACACACACACTGAAACACAAACATACGCACACAAACAAACACAGACACACACAAACACACACTGAAACACAAACATACACACCCACACCACTCTGCCTCTGTGTACCACTCTGTTCCTGCCTCTCTCCCTCTGTTTTCCTCATTAGACATTACCAGTCCAGAGGCTGGCATCACCCCCCACCCATTATGAAGAAAATACAGTGTAGTCACACTGTGGTGCCATATGTAAACAGAGGCCCTGGATGGAATTAACATGTCTTCCCCCTTATTTCCCTTCCTCTCTCTCCCTGACCATCTTAGCAATCAAATCAAATGGCCCTTGATTTGCATGTAACTCCATAATATTGTGTGAGCAGTGATTGTAGTGGAAGACGAGGAGGTCTTTGTGCTGCTCCACCATTGACATCAAACACTCCTCTGATCTGATATGCTAATGACAGGGCAAGGAGAAGAATGGCTCACCATGCTGCCTTTGTTTGGCTGTGGGCCAAGGTCTCTCTATCTCTCACGTACGCACGCACACACACACACACACACACACTGCTAGACAGACATACTGTACCCGGACGGACGTAAACACAAACACACACACACACACACACACACACTGCTAGACAGACATACTGTACCCGGACTGTCCCAGTCTAACAGTATAATTAATATGCTGGTCCTCTACAGACCCTCATTCTGACTGTCCCAGTCTAACAGTGTAATTAATACATGCTGGTCCTCGACAGACCCTCATTCTGACTGTCCCACTCTACAGACCCTCATTCTGACTGTCCCAGTCTAACAGTGTAATTAATATGCTGGTCCTCGACAGACCCTCATTCTGACTGTCCCACTCTACAGACCCTCATTCTGACTGTCCCAGTCTAACAGTGTAATTAATATGCTGGTCCTCGACAGACCCTCATTCTGACTGTCCCACTCTACAGACCCTCATTCTGACTGTCCCAGTCTACAGACCCTCATTCTGACTGTCCCAGTCTAACAGTGTAATTAATATGCTGGTCCTCGACAGACCCTCATTCTGACTGTCCCAGTCTAACAGTGTAATTAATATGCTGGTCCTCGACAGACCCTCATTCTGACTGTCCCACTCTACAGACCCTCATTCTGACTGTCCCAGTCTAACAGTGTAATTAATATGCTGGTCCTCGACAGACCCTCATTCTGACTGTCCCACTCTACAGACCCTCATTCTGACTGTCCCAGTCTAACAGTGTAATTAATATGCTGGTCCTCGACAGACCCTCATTCTGACTGTCCCACTCTACAGACCCTCATTCTGACTGTCCCAGTCTACAGACCCTCATTCTGACTGTCCCAGTCTAACAGTGTAATTAATATGCTGGTCCTCGACAGACCCTCATTCTGACTGTCCCAGTCTAACAGTGTAATTAATATGCTGGTCCTCGACAGACCCTCATTCTGACTGTCCCACTCTACAGACCCTCATTCTGACTGTCCCAGTCTAACAGTGTAATTAATATGCTGGTCCTCGACAGACCCTCATTCTGACTGTCCCAGTCTAACAGTATAATTAATATGCTGGTCCTCGACAGACCATTCTGACTGTCCCAGTCTAACACTGTAATTAATATGCTGGTCCTCGACAGACCCTCATTCTGACTGTCCCAGTCTAACAGTGTAATTAATACATGCTGGTCCTCGACAGACCCTCATTCTGACTGTCCCAGTCTAACAGTGTAATTAATATGCTGGTCCTCGACAGACCCTCATTCTGACTGTCCCAGTCTAACAGTGTAATTAATACATGCTGGTCCTCTACAGACCCTCATTCTGACTGTCCCAGTCTAATAGTGTAATTAATATGCTGGTCCTCGACAGACCCTCATTCTGACTGTCCCAGTCTAACAGTATAATTAATATGCTGGTCCTCGACAGACCCTCATTCTGACTGTCCCAGTCTAACAGTATAATTAATATGCTGGTCCTCTACAGTCCCTCATTCTGACTGTCCCAGTCTAACAGTGTAATTAATACATGCTGGTCCTCGATAGACCCTCATTCTGACTGTCCCAGTCTAACAGTGTAATTAATATGCTGGTCCTCGACAGACCCTCATTCTGACTGTCCCAGTCTAACAGTATAATTAATATGCTGGTCCTCTACAGACCCTCATTCTGACTGTCCCAGTCTAACAGTATAATTAATACATGCCATATATCCTATGGCGGAAAAATAATAATTTGCAGCGTTCAATGAATTGTATTTCTGGAGAGCCTTTGTTACGACCATGAAACAGAAAGGGACAGGATAACAGCTTCATTTTATCATGACAAAAATAAATACCCCAACCATCAAGATGCCAGGGCAAATGATGAAAACATCAGTAGCCTAAAGATCCTCATAAGGGCCAAGTAGCCTTGATAAATAGTGACACTCAGTACAAAAGCAATAATGAAGCTTTAATGAATATAAGTGTCGATATGACAGCAGTCAAAAATCATCCGTTATTGTCAGCTCCTGCTTGTCTTCACCAATGGCTTCCATTTAGCTGTTATCCCTTGTCCTAACAGTTGACACAATTTTCCTAACTTTCACACATCTTTGACATACCTTTGTTTGGTTGTCATGCGTAATAGTCTCAGGTTTTCTCTTTGTGTCCTTGTTTTGTCATTCTTCATGGAGCACAACGGCTGTGCAGGCGTCTTATTTTGGACAGAGGGAGGAAGCTCCCGTCTGACAGGGGGAGGAAGCTCCCGTCTGACAGGGGGAGGAAGCTCCCGTCTGACAGGGGGAGGTGACAGGGGGAGGAAGCTCCCGTCTGACAGGGGGAGGAAGCTCCCGTCTGACAGGGGGAGGAAGCTCCCGTCTGACAGGGGGAGGAAGCTCCCGTCTGACAGGGGGAGGAAGCTCCCGTCTGACAGAGGGAGGAAGCTCCCGTCTGACAGAGGGAGGAAGCTCCCGTCTGACAGAGGGAGGTGACAGAGGGAGGAAGCTCCCGTCTGACAGAGGGAGGAAGCTCCCGTCTGACAGAGGGAGGAAGCTCCCGTCTGAATTGGTTCATGGTGACTTATTTAGGAAAAGTCGTGGATGGAGGGGGGCATGACTTAAAAAATTGCAGAGTAAAGAATAAAAAAATAAAAAAGAGCAGTCAAATGACTGCTTTAGCGGTTCTAGTGTTAATAAATATACAAAATAATTGTGGAACGAAAAGTTGACAGAAGACCCGACGGCCGGGCATTTGTGCGGTTGAGTCCATTTCTGGGGAAATGTGGACTCTTAAAACAATGTGATCAAACTCACTCGCTCTCTACTCTCCCGTTTGCTATTGTTTAACAATCAGTATCCCAACAAGCACAAGGACTGTTGACAACGGCTAGGACTGTTGAACACGGCTAGGACTGTTGAACACGGCTAGGACTGTTGAACACGGCTAGGGCTGTTGAACACGGCTAGGGCTGTTGAACACGGCTAGGACTGTTGAACACGGCTAGGACAGTTGACAACGGCTAGGACTGTTGACCACGGCTAGGACTGTTGAACACGGCTAGGACTGTTGACCACGGCTAGGACTGTTGAACACGGCTAGGACTGTTGAAAACGGCTAGGACTGTTGACAACGGCTAGGACTGTTGAACACGGCTAGGACTGTTGACAACGGCTAGGACTGTTGAACACGGCTAGGACTGTTGACAACGGCTAGGACTGTTGACAACGGCTAGGACTGTTGAACACGGCTAGGACTGTTGACAACGGCTAGGACTGTTGAACACGGCTAGGACTGTTGACAACGGCTAGGACTGTTGACAACGGCTAGGACTGTTGAACACGGCTAGGACTGTTGACAACGGCTAGGACTGTTGAACACGGCTAGGACTGTTGAACACGGCTAGGACTGTTGACAACGGCTAGGACTGTTGAACACGGCTAGGACTCTTGAACACGGCTAGGACTGCTGACAACGGCTAGGACTGTTGACAACGGCTAGGACTGTTGAAAACGGCTAGGACTGTTGACAACGGCTAGGACTGTTGAACACGGCTAGGACTGTTGAACACGGCTAGGACTGTTGAACACGGCTAGGACTGTTGAACACGGCTAGGACTGTTGAACACGGCTAGGGCTGTTGACAACGGCTAGGGCTGTTGACAACGGCTAGGGCTGTTGACAACGGCTAGGACTGTTGAACACGGCTAGGACTGTTGACAACGGCTAGGACTGTTGAACACGGCTAGGACTGTTGAACACGGCTAGGACTGTTGAACACGGCTAGGACTGTTGACAACGGCTAGGACTGTTGACAACGGCTAGGACTGTTGACAACGGCTAGGACTGTTGACAACGGCTAGGACTGTTGAACACGGCTAGGACTGTTGAACACGGCTAGGACTGTTGACAGCGGCTAGGGCAGTTGACAACGGCTAGGGCAGTTGACAACGGCTAGGACTGTTGAACACGGCTAGGGCTGTTGAACACGGCTAGGACTGTTGACAACGGCTAGGACTGTTGACAACGGCTAGGACTGTTGACAACGGCTAGGACTGTTGAACACGGCTAGGGCTGTTGAACACGGCTAGGGCCGTTGAACACGGCTAGGACCGTTGAACACGGCTAGGGCCGTTGAACGCGGCTAGGGCCGTTGAAAGCGGCTAGATCCGATGAAAACGGCTAGGACCGTTGACAGCGGCTAGGACCGTTGACAGCGGCTAGGACCGTTGACAGCGGCTAGGACCGTTGATTTCCGGTAGTCTTGTCGCACTGTGACTGTTTCTGTGACATCTGGGAGAGAATGAGGTCATGCTGAGAGGGTGGGGGGGTTACGGTGGCAGGGGTGTTGTGTGGTTGTAGTTTGTGTGTGACCGGGTTACATATATATGGAGAAACTATGTACCAGATGTGAGCATTTTGCTTTTCTCTGTTTCTGAGAACTCATGTGCTCCACCGCAGCGTAATGAAAATGAGAAGGGCCTTGGTATGAGAGAAAGAGGGGGGGTAGAGGAAAAGAGGTAGAGAACCGTAGAGAGAGGATTGGAATTGAGAGGGAAAGAAAGAGAACGGTAGAGAGGGAGGGAAACAGGGAACGAGAGAGAGGAACGAGGGAAACAGCAGAGTGAGGGGAAGAAAAAGAGGGAACAAGCGCGAGGTCTGCATCATATTAACTAGTTTTGTGTGTGTGTGTGTGTGTGTGTGTGTGTGTGTATGTAGCGCTTTAAGGATCAGCAGAGATTGTGTACACTGACTGTACAAAATCCTAATATTGAGTTGCACCCCCTTTTCCCCACAGAACAGCCTCAATTCATTGGGGAATGGACTACAAGGTGTTGAAAGCATTCCACAGGGATGTTGGCCCATGTTGACTCCAATGCTTCCCACAGTTGTGTCAAATTGGCTGGATGTCCTTTGTGTGGTGGACCATTTATGATACACACGGGAAACTGCAGCTTTGCAGTTCTTGACACAAACCAGTGTGCCTGGTATCTACTACCATACCCTGTTCAAAGGCACTTACATCTTTTGTCTTGCCCATTCACCCTCTGAATGGCCAACATACACAATCCATGTCTCAATTGTCTCAAGGCTTAAATATCCTTCTTGAACCTGGGCAGTTATTTGATTATTCGAATATCCAAAAGGACTTTAGTATTTGATTACTTGCTAGAATATAGATTTTTGAGCAAAACAAATATAGGCCTATTTTGATTCAAAAGCTTTGTCTAAAATTGAATTGAATGATCTATGTGACAAGTTTAGACCATGACATTTGAAATAAAACATCAATTTTATAACAGTTTTTATTAGTGCACCTCATAAGAAAGACCGGTAGCTTGTTATTGTCAGTTGATCCAAGCAGCAGTACTGGCAGAGGCTCCATGTGTAGCAAGTGAAGGGGGACATGACTTTTTCTCCCCAATATCGAACTTGTTTCATTGCTGCAACTCCCCAACGGGCTCGGGTCAATGCGTCCTCTGAAACATGACCCGCCAAACTGCGCTTCTTAACACCCATCTGCTTAACCCGGAAGCCAGCTACACCAATGTGTCGGAGGAAACACCGTTCACATGACGACCGAGGTCAGCCTGCAGGCGCCCGGCCTGCCACAAGGAAACGTTACAGCGCGATGAGCCAGGTAAAGCCCCCTCAGCCAAACCCCCCCCCCCCACCAACCCGGGCCACTGTGGGCCAAACCCTTAGGGGGGCAACGCTGGGCCAAACCCTCCCCTAACCCGGACGACGCTGGGCCAATTGTGCCTATGGGACTCCCAATCACAGCCAGTTGTGATACAGCCCGGGGATCGAACCCGGGTCTTTAGTGAAGTCTCTAGAACTGCGATGCAGTGCCTTAGAGCGCTGTGCCACTCGGGAGGCCAAAGTGGGAGATTTCTAATCAATGAAAAATGCAATTAGAATTACGCAATTAAGTTGGCTAAATGAGAAGGAATAGGCTACAATGATTAACCATCAGGTATGCTATTGTTTCATATGATTGGAGTTGTTGTAGACAGGGACACAAAAAGCAGAAAAATTGTCTCCATTAGCCTGGCTAACTAACTTAACTGGCTAGTGTAGCTAGCTAGCATATTTTATAGATGTTATGCAGTCAAGACAGACATTACCAGATGAGATGATAGATAACCCATCACATCAACAAGTTTAACTTGAGTGAGTCGGTTTGTCTACTTTCTCTCTCTCTCTTATCCTCTGTGTCAGAAACACCGGCCCCTGCTCCTCTCACGGCTGAAACAAAAAGCAGAGTGCACAGAGTTGAATTTTGTTTATTTTTTTCCTCTTTAAAACACATGTATTTCGACTATACTGATATCTCAACAAAAAAAATCATAATATTTTTTAAAATTGTGAAATCAATTTCAAATTCCCCTCCCCAGTATGTGTGTATTTTTTCTTTTCTTTAACCTTTATTTAACTAGGTACGTCAGTTATATTATACATATTTAGTTAAAACTTCATAATTAACATTCCTCAAATATACATGTATCTTATACCATTTTAAAGGTAATCTTGTTGTTAATCCCACAACAGTGTCCGACGTCAAAAAGGCTTTACAGCGAAAGCACCACAAACGATTATGTTAGGTCACCCCCAAGTCACAGAAAAATTCTGCCATTTTTCCAGCCAAAGAGAGGAGTCACAAAAAGCACAAATAGAGATAAAATGAATCACCAACCTTTGATGATCTTCATCAGATGACACTCTTAGGACTTCATATTATACAATACATATATGTTTTGTTCGATAAAGTTCATATTTATATAAAAAAATCTCAGTATACATTGGCGCGTTATGTTTAGTAGTTCCAAAAACATCCGATGATATTGCAGAGAGCCACATAATTTTCCTGAAATTCTCATTATAAATGTCAATGAAAATACAATTGTTAGACATGGAAATATAGATACACCCGCTGTGTCAGATTTCAAAAAAGCTTTACTGAAGAAGCAAACCATGCAATAATCTGAGTACAGCTTTCAGACAACAAAGCAGCCAAAAAGATATCCGCCATATTGGGTAGTCAACGATGATCTTCATCAGAATGCACTCCCAGGAATCCCAGATCCACAATACATTTTTGATTTAGTTCAATAATGTCCATCATTTATGTCCAAAGAGCTACTTTTGTTAGCACGTTTGCTAAACAAAT